>NC_056725.1:459589367-459621867 GCF_019279795.1 Protopterus annectens | reverse complement strand
AGCAGAGATATTGGTCAATATATGTGGAAGGTCTGACACAGTCTGTACAGTCCAGAGGTATACACATAAGCCCTTAGTGCCACACATGTGTACCATGCCTGAAAATATGGATGTAGACAGCCATGTAGATGGGTATAACACATAACGACCAGTATATGATGTCCACCATAGGTCTTGCATTTACACACCCTTGTCTGGCCTGACACAGTATGACCACTGGTACAGGGGTGCCATGGCCACATACTACCCAATAGATATTGACATACAGCTGCACTGCATCCCACTGCCCTGTCTGTCTGACATACATGACTGTTAAATGAGGCCCAGCAGTGGGACATCTGGCTAGTATCTGCACATGACATCCTGCTGGGTAAGTACACTAAGCTGCTAGGCATTTCACAATGCACTGTGCAGGCTGCAGGCAGACTGGCTCAACACTGGCCTACATCTCCTAAGGGGGAATGCACATGTACCTGCATATAAAGCAGGCTCAACAGGCATGCCACAGCACAAGGTAAGATATACCTGTGTGAAAGTGCATATCCACAACCAATGTGAACACAGCCACAGCCACATATGGTTAGCTAGCATGGTATTAAAGTATATGGACTATGTGTTCTACACCATCTTCATATGTGCCACTCACAGACTGACCCTATATATACTGGCCTGCTACACAGTTTGGTCTGGTGGCTGTCTGTGGTATGGGACATGTGCGTTTATGGCCCTACAAGCATGTACACCACTACAGTACCATACAGACGGGCGGCATGTAACATCTGATAGTAGGGGAACTAGAACAATGTCATCTACCACAGTTTGTACACAGGCTAAGGTACATACACACACTGTCAACATTCACCATAGGTACACAGACCTCAGTACTGTAGAGCATCCACAGAATGTGCAGGTAATGTCATGTAATGTAACCCCTACTGTACATAACATGTGTAGCTGTAGGATATATCAGTGGCTTGTTCTCAGATATGATGCCACAAATTATGGTGTACAGCACATATGCACCACTTCATGCATGACATATGTACAAAGGTTGTCAGAAGTGTGGCTGGAAGCACATACACAGGGCCAATATTGACATGTTGCTGTGATAACCACATACATTTACTGTTGTTACAGGTTTGTTGCAACATATGTTCTATGAGGGATATGATGTCTGTGACTATCACAGCTTTCTCCATCTACTGACTGCAATCCTCACACTACCTTCTGCAGTCCACAGCTAGATGCTCCATGGATGACACATGAAATCATGGGCACAACACTGCCCAGGCTGCAGATGACCCTGCAGATGGGGATTCCCCATAAACATGGAACAGACATGGCAGGTATTGAGACATGTACAACAGCCATATCAACACAAACACTGTTAAAGCAACATTACTCCAAATGCAGTATAGCAGCAGCACTTACAGTCTGTAGTCAGGTCAGGCACATCCCCCTCCTATTGGTTGCACTGTTTCCACAGTGTATGTTGTTAGAGGTACACCCCAATCCACCTGTGCTGCCTAAGCAAAGCAGGTGTAGGTCTCTTTGTCCACCAGAGAGGGGGTGGGGGGATGCAGACAGAGGCAAATACATGTCAGGGAGGGGTGGGAGGGTAAAACTGAAGCATGCTTGTGTCACACACCTACCAGCACAGGGTATCAAACCCCTAACAACTATGTAGTGTTAGCACAGTTCAATATAATTATTGAATGTGCCACATGGGTTACCTGTTGTGGAGCACTCAGAACATATATGTGATGGTGAGTGACATCTGCAACAGGGATACTGTAACTGTATGGTAGGTGACATGCACTTGCCTGTCAGCATGGACAGGTGCCAGCGTCAACACAGCCACACTCTCACAAGGACACACACACATTGACACACATGGCAGGGCCAGGTATACAACTCATCAGTTGTGGGATTGCCACATTACATCACTGTGCAGCTATCCCATGCACTACACAAGTCATACAGGGGTTGTATGGGCGAAGGGTATGGGGAGGTGTCTGATATCAGACAGCATGCTGCAATATGCCCATGGGGGTTGTAGGGAGTGTGGATGTGAACATCTGCAGCATGCAGCACACACACAAACACACAGGGTGCCAGTACTGACATGCATGGGTGCATGTCTGCACAGGTGTGTGGTGTTTGACTGTGCCAGATGGCTGTCCAAGGCTAGGCGATGGGTGTACCTTGGCATCAGGCCACATGACGATGGTCTGCATTGTAGCTCAGGGATGTAGTGTCTGCATTTGCCCACACAGGTGGGTATTGTATCCCCCATATGGTCACCTGGCTGACTATTGTGTGTGGCCATTGCTGTGCATCGCTTGCCATGTCTGTGTTCCTTAGTCCATGACATGGACGGTGTCTGGGATGTGCACACTTCTCACATGCATGTACAGTGACATGTGGAACTGTACCTGGGCTGTCCAGCCCATGTTGTGAACACAGATTATCATCAGATGTGCCAGTCCTGCCCACCTGTGGCAGGAACTGGTAATGGCCAGCAGCTTTACCCTGCACCTACATTGAGAGCATGCTATCAGCATTCCCTGGTGTCAGTGGCATCTGTCCATACAGGGCATGTTGTCAGGCATGGTATGTCTGTTGTGGGTCACATGTGATGGCACCACAGGTGGTGCAGGTGTCCATTGGGGAACATGGGGGAGGTGCACTGTCTGCACGTAAGTGCATATTGGACAGATGGACAGGGTGACATGTCCTCTGTGGCCCACTGCTGTCCCTCCATAGTTACTATCATTGGCCAATATGCAGTGTACTACCCACATATTGGCTGTTACCTAGGCATTTGTGTGTATGACACATGGGTTGAGAGTGTGCTCTAGGTAATACTGGGGTTTCTAACTGTGATTGCCTGGCCTTGATGTCACATGTCTGGGTATGGCTTTTCACCCCAGCCTCTCATCCATATCACATCTGTTATCCCTGTATGGTGGACATTATGATATAGTATGGCCACCATATAAGAAATATGCAAAACCGCTCCACATTGGCCACAGGTGTCACACAATCACAACCACCTCTGCACAGGATATGGGTTACAAACACACACACACACACACACACACACACACACACACACACACACACACACACACACACACACATGTCATGGTTGGGTGTAGAACCCCTACCTAACTAGATTATTACAGTACGCAGTTATAGTATGCGGCACGGATATTAGTGAAGTAGTCTTTCCCCAAAAGTGTATTTCACAATGCCTGATATCAGTAGGATTGCCAAAGTAGGGCATTTGAAATTGACTGTGAGAGACTAGCCTAAAATGTATTGCTCCCTACACAGACAGTGACACACACAATACATCCTGAACTGCTATGTGTGGGGATGGAACCCTACCACGGTTCTAATTCATACAACAGGAGTATGCAGTTACAGGATGTGCTATGGAGATTACTGGTTTACAACCTTCCCAGAGGTGTATTTCTAGGTGTGTGACATCAGCAGCCTTGCCAAAATTGGGTATGTGAATTGTAAGGGGTGTGAGTACCCTAAAAGGCATAGCTCTCTACAGTCAGTGACAGACACAAGCACACACACAGACTCACGCCCACACAGTTGCCACATCTGGGGTTTGACCTCCTACCTACCTACATTATCACACTACAGCAGTTACAGCATGTGCTACAGAGATTACTATGCTACAGCCTTACAAGGAGAGTATTTCTAGGTGCGTGACATCAGCAGCCTTGCCAAAGGTGGGTATGTGAATTGTAAAGGGTGTAAGTACCCAAAAAGCATTGCTCTCTACACAGTCAGACATGCACACATACACACACACACACACACACACACACACACACACACACACACACACACACACACACACACACACACACTTGGCAGTTTGGAGTTAGAATTCCCACCTAACTCCTTTATCACATTATGACCATACACTGTTACAGGACGTGCTACGGAGATTACTGGGCTACAATTGTCCCAGATGTGTATTTCTAGGTGCGTGACATCAGCAGCTTTGCCAAAGGTGGGTATTTGAACTGTAAGGGATGTGAGTAGTCTAAAAAGCATTGCTCTCTACACAGTCAGACATACACACAAACACACACCCACAAACACACACACACACACACACACACACACACACACACACAGTTGTCAGGTTTGGAATTGGAACTCCTATCTAATTAGTTTACCACAAAACAGCGGTACGCAGTTATGGAATGCACTACAGAGAATATTGGGCTATAGTCTTCCCAGAGGTGCATTTCTAGGTTGGTGACATCAGCAGCCTTGCCAAACTTGAGTATGTGAATTGTAAGGGGTGAGGGTGGCCTAAAAGGCATAGCTCTCTGCACAGTCAGTGACAGACAGACACACACATATGCACAGACAGACTCACACTCGCACAGTTGCCAAGTCTGGGGTTTGACCTCCTACCTAACTACATTATCACACTACAGCAGTATGCAGTTACAGCATGCGGGATGGAGATTACTGGGCTACAGCCTTCCCAGGGGAATATTTCTAGGTGGGTGACATCAGCAGCCCTGCCAAAGGTGGTATGTGAATTGTAAGGGGTGTGAGTAGCCGAAAAGACATTGTTCTCTACACAGTAAGTGAGAGACAGACATGCACACAAACACTAACACACACTCACTTGCCATGTCTGGGGTTAGAACTCCTACCTAAGTAGTTTATCACACTACAGCAGTATGCAGTTATATGATGTGCCATGGAGATTACTGGGCTATAACTCTTCCAAAGGTATATTTCACATTGGATGACCTCAGCAGACTTGTCAGGGTAACATATTGGTGTGGGCAGTGTGTACATGGCCCATAACCCATTCATGTAGGGGGTGACATGCCACATGCGGCCACACATGGGGTCATATGTCACAGGTACATGTATACGGCTACTATATGACTATGTCCTTGTACATCCATGTTGCACAGCTGGCACGTGGACCACATAGTCTGTGGTGCTGACAGGTACTGGTTGCTAGTAATTGCAGTGAGTGACATCTGCACCTGATGTGTTTGGGGCCCTTTGGCTGTGTACTGGGTAGGACAGGCATGGATGGCTCCTTGTCACAGTCACCCTCTTCCACACATCTGTATCCATCTACCTTTGGCTTATTATGGTATGTTGTCCTAACATATATGTCTGTATTCCTATCCACTGTGTGTGCAAGGCATGGGTGGTGCATACTGACATGTGTCTGCACTAACAATTGCAACCGCCAGATGTGTCTGGTCCACTGGTGTTTGCACACATGTGTTTAAGTGTGTAAGCATGCCCAGTATGACCTTTCAGTATGTTGATGACTGACATTGCCTTCATTTCTCTAAGTGTGTGAGCATGCCCAGTAAGGCCGTCTGTTTTGCATGTGTGGATCATGTCCGGTGGTTTGTACTGCACTGCTGACCTTTGTGTTGTACACCAACAGGTATCATGCTGTGTCTGCAGGGTATCCATCAATCATTTGGCATTGACTGTTGCAACATGTCTGCATAATGGGGGGAACACCTGACTATTTCTATGTTTATACACAGGATTGGGGGGTGCATCCGACTGTTACTATATTTCTATGTAGGGTGGGTGGCACACCTGACACTTGTACATATTTGCTAGGACTGTACTGGTATGTCCTGTAGTCCATTTCAGTCAGTAGTCTTACCTATCGTGCTGTCTAAGCCATACCGGTGTACTATCGTTCTTATCTTATGATTACATACACATTAGATTCTGACTTCCTAGCTGTCACAATTGACTTCCCATTACCTGGTCTGCTGTAGTCTGTCCATATAGGCCGGGGGGGGTGGTTACCCATAGCCCTCATTCAGGGGTCATAGTACAGCATTTGTTTGTGTTTGTCTACACCTGTCCTGCTGGCTGTGACTGTTGTTGGGTATGTGACCCCCCTTCCTGACTGGCATGTGTGAATCCCTTATCTTGTGCATGTCCCAGTATTGAGGGTGGTGCTACAGGGCTGCCTATGTCAGATGCACATAGTACACTCTCTACACATGGTTAGGCACAGGTAGTGTAATGTTTGGCATCCCTTTTACTGTATGTGAGAGTCAGAGAGAGGTGCTATTCCCTGGGTCCCTCCTGTGTCAGAGTATGTGCTATACATTGCCTCTTTGCCAGGGCCAGGGCATACTGGGCATGCCTCCTTCTGCCTACTGGGGCAGGCTAAGGTTGTTCCTCCTCTGAGTCACTCTGTGCCTGTTCAGGCCTTGGCATGGGGGGGGCTGTGTGGCCCTGCCCCTTGCTGCTCCTGCTGCAGCTGTTTCTGCAGGATCATATTGTGTAGCATGACACATACAAGGATGATTTGGGTACATGTAGTTGGTGAGTACTGCAAGGGTCCACCGGATGTGCCCAGGCACTGGAACCATGACTTGAGCATCCCAAACACAAGCTCTATTATGATTCTTGTTTGTGCACGTGCCTCATTATGGAGTTCTTGTTCGGGTGTGTGTGCGTTTCTAATGGGTGTCATCAGCCACGGCTCCAGTGCATATCCAGCATCCCCCACTAGGTGACCGTGTGGGATGTCCCCATTGGCAAATATCTGGTACAGCTGTGTCAGATGCCAGATGTGGGAATCGTGATAACTTCCACGGCAGCCAGCACACACATTCAGTATTATGCCCTGAGCATCGCACACGATCTGACAGTTGATGAAGTGGAAGTCCTTGTGGTTGATGTAGACCCTACCCTGCTCACCAGGTGGTGCTTTGATGTGTATGTGTGTGAAGTCTATTGCACCCACTACCACAGGGTATTCTGCTATTTGGTGGAAGAGATACATATTGCTGGCCAACACCTCATGGGTGAGGGAGAAATATACGTGCTCACCGACATGTGCTGCTATGGCATCCAGGAACTGGTGGAGTACCCTAGATGCTGATGCCTGTGAAATCCCCATCATATCCCCAGTTGGTCTTTGGAAGGTACCTGTAGCTAGTATTCTTATTCCTACATGTACCTTCATTTCCACTGGGATGGGTTCCCCTCTGTTAGTTCTGTGTGTCAGGCGTGGCCGGCACAGCTCAACAAATTGTTGTATGAGGTCCCTGTCCACCCTATAGCACTCCACTATCTCCAGCTCATGTAGCCCTTGGTAGGTTACCATGGGTCTGTACAGTCTTCTCTGTCTCCTCACTGTGGGTTGGTTGGAAGCATTCACATCCTCACCACCCTCAGCCTCTTCCACACGTTGTATGGTAGCTATGGCAGCCCCTAACATTTTTCTGTTCTGAGTCTTAAAAGTTCCCTGCTTGTTTACACTGGTGGTGTAGGGTGTGGGAAAAACCAGAGGGGTAGGTGTTTGCATAGTTTATAGTGGTGTTCTGGGCTGGGCTGGTCTGCTGCCTGTGTAATTGGCTGGTTCCGATACGTTTCACCTGGCAGCAAACCTAGAACCCCTTGATTACCTTCCTACTGCTGCTTTCCATTCCCATTGCCCTTCTGTTTCAGCCTGGGAGCACGCCATGCAGTCGGCGTACTCCAATGTGCACACTGCTGCTGTTTCCTGGATTCACTTCCTTTATCTTCCTGTAGATCCCAGTGTGTGGCGCGCACACCCGCTTACACTTTGTCATACATGCTAGGCAGGTTTAGACACATCCCCTGGCTTCGCTGTGCTAAGCTGGGTGCAACCCCAAGCCGCAGAGCTCCAATCCACTGACAGTATGCCTGACACAACCACCCATGATGTCACCTACCTCCTAGTCTTGCACTCTCCTATTCATACTCTTACACTGTTGGGACCTGCCTCACATGCTGGTGGAAACTGGGATTCACTATCCTTCCCCTCATTTGCATAGGATTGCCTACTAATGCATAGTTATACAGTGTCACACTGCGCCTCCCCCCTTAGCAACCACTATTCACTGGCAGGGATGTCTTTTGCCTGCCATTGACTTGCATGGTAGAATACTGATTTTAGTTGGAATGCTTGCTTTGGGTTTATTTTCTTCTTTTCCCACCGATCCCGTTTGCGTGCCGCTGCCTTATGCTTAACCAGCTGTGATCCGCGGTAATAATATAAAAGTTGTATTTTGAATGTTTAGCTTTGTTTGCAATGCCAATAGCCTTATACTTGGCCATTGGCATGCTTCCTCAATGATATGCCACCTTAATTTGTCGCTGTCATGTCCCCGTTTTGGATTTTGCAGATCCATACTCGGTTACTAATCGAGTACATTTCTGTATATTATGCTAGTCCTGCACGCTTTGATTCCAGCTTCCTGGATGGCAAATTTATCTCATTTGCATGGTTTTCACCTGCAAATAGGGTAATTTGCATACAGGGCTACGAACTTGCAGCAATAGTGCTAGAGTGCTCTCGCAAGTCAAACGGCCACGTACGTGGATTGTCCGGCCGCCATATTGGCAAAATTACCTCTTACACTAATCATGCACACTGCACAAGGTTTTGAGAATCTGGGGGGGGGGGGGTTATCATTTCACTTAGGAAAAATGTTTGAAAATCATGTTGGTGTATTGTAAATAAGTATCCTTTAAATACAAATCATAGTGCTGTAGCTATATAGAAAGCATACTTAACAGCTAAACATGATGTATCCTTTAAATACAAATCATAGTGCTGTAGCTATATAGAAAGCATACTTAACAGCTTAACATGATAATAAGAACAGAGGTGAATGCTAAATTATTCACATTAAATTATTGCTTCTTGCCTGCAATGTGAAGGAACATTCTGTTCAGACTGTCATCTGTGCTAGAAACAAATTTAAAGAATTTATATCTAAATGCACTTCATTTGTAAAATAAGGAAAATCTTTTTAATAGAGACCATGCACTAATGCAAAACCATAGTCATATGATGTGCTGACTCAACTATACTTAAAATAATGAACTTCAATCTAGCTCTGCCTTACTAGTGCCATAATGTAATATGCTGTGAAAGTAATGCTAATTGTTGAAATAAGTGACATTCGCAAAGACAACAAGGAAACACATTTAACCAGAAAAGAAAAAACATGACTGCCATATGCAGCAGTGTTATGCATGCTATAGCAACCCATTTGCTGGGGATTTACAAGGGAAAGTGTAAAAGTGGTTCATTTTAATCATATATTAAAGGCATCCCCAGGATTCAGCAAGCTCTGCACGGCAAGAGCTGCTGGAGGCTATATGGCCACCGAGAGATCCATGAACAAGCTCCCAGGGACATGCGCAAGTGTTCCTGCACTATTCCTGCATGGACACAGGTCCTGTATGCTAATTACCCCATTTGCAGGTGAAAAATTAATTAGCGATCCAGGAAGCAGGCAGTCGTCCATGCAGGATTAGTGTAACCTGCAGAAATGTATTCGGCTAGTAACCAAGTACATTTCTGCAAACTACAAAACGGAGCCATGACAGCTCCAAATAAAGGGTGTATATAATGTGGAAGGCATGCCAATGGCCAAATATATGGCCATTGGCATGGAAAATAATTTTAAAATAACAAAAAAATAACTTTTATAATTTTTTTAACCGATTTCGGCCGTTTAAGCGTAGGGCAGCGGTGCGCAAAGGGGATCAGCCGGAAAATAAAAATAAAACCTTGAAAAAAGCTTTTTAGGTAAAATCACAATTTTGCCATTATAGTTAATTGCAGGCAGAAGACAAAAAGGTCACTGAATAGTGGTTGCTAAGGGGGAAGACTCAGTGTTAGACTTGTAACTAGGCATTAGCAGTCAGTTCTATGCAAAAGAGGGGAATGATACTGAATCACAGATTTCCCCTCATTGCTAGCCAGCACCCAACCATGTGGGTGCAGGAAAACCATGGTGCAAGCCTAAGAGTTAGCTGACATCATAGAGGGGTGTGTCAGGCATACTGTAAATGTATTGGACCTCTGTGGCTCGGGTTTGTCCTTAGCTTAGCAGAGCTAAGGCAGGGGGTGTGCCTGAAATTGCCTAGCAGTATTTACTTTGCCTAAACGGGTGTGTGCCTGTGCACCATGTTTTAAACAAAAAATAAAATAAAATGAAAATAAACCAGGAAATAGCAGCTCCATTCAAATCTGAGGACTGTGTTTGCAAGGCACACCTCGAGGCTTAGACAGGAAGGCAATGGGAAGGGAAAACAGCAGTAGGAAGGTAATCAAGAAGAACTAGTATAGCTGGCAGGTGAAATGTATCAGAATCAGCCAATTACACAGACAGCAGCCCAGCCCAGCACACTACTATAAACTGTGCAAACATCTTTCCCTCTGGTTTTTCCCACAAACTCTACACCACCGGTGTACACAAATGGGGAAAATTTACTTAACAAAAGCAACAGAATGATAGGGGCTGCTTTTGCTCTCATAAACCAACATGTGGAAGAGGCTAAGGGTGGAGAAGTTGACAATGCTGATGACCAACCCACAGTGAGGTGAAGGAGAAGAGTGTACTAATCCAGGGTAACCTACCAGGGTCTACATGAGCTGGAGATAGTGGAGTGCTATGGGGTGTACAGGGACCTCCTACAGCAAATTGTTGAACTGTGCCGGCCACACTTCACACACAGAACAAGCAGAGGGGAACCCATCCTAGTGGATACCAAGGCATGTGTAGGCTTAAGAATACTAGACACAGATACCTTCCAAAGGCCAACCTGGGATATTATGGGGATCTCACAGGCATCAGCATCCAGGGTACTCCACCAGTTTGTGGATGCCATGTCAGTACATGCTAGTAAACACATATATTTCCTCAACACCCATGTGGCATTGACCAGCAATATGCATCTCTTCCACCAAATAGCAGAATAAACTGAGGTAGTGGGTGTTATAGACTACATACACATACACATCAAAGCACCACCCGGAGAGTGGGGTAGAGTCTACATAAACCACAAGGGCTTCCCCTCCATCAACTGCCAGGTCATGTGCGATGCCCATGGCATTATAATGAATATATGTGCTGGCAGCCCTGGAAGCTATCAAAACTCCCACATCTGGCATATGATGCAGTTGGACCAGACATTTACCAATGGAGACATCCCATATGGCCACCTAGTGGGAGATGCTGATTTTGCACTGGAGCTGTGGCTGATGACACCCATCAGAAATGCACACACACCCGAACAAGTGCTCCATAATGAGGAACACGCACAGACCAGAATCATAATAGAGTGGGTTTTTGGGATGCTCAAGTCATGGTTCCAGTGCCTGGACATATCTGGTGGAGCCTTGCAGTATTCACCAGCTACATGTACCCAAATTGTCATTGTATTTGCCATGCTACACAATATGATCCTCTGGAAACAGCTATGGCATGATAGAATGGGGCAGGGCCACACAGCCCCCCACCATTCCCAAGGCCAGCACAAGCACAGAGTGACTCGGAGGAGGAACAACCTGAGCCCGCCCCTGTAGGCAGAAGGAGGTGTCCCCAGTGTGTCCAGGCCCTGGCAGGGAGGAAATGCATAGCACATACCCTGACACAGTAGGAACTCAGGGAATGACACCTCTCTCTGACTTACACATACAGTAAAAGGGATGCCAAACATGACACTACCTGTGCTTAACCATGTATAGGGAGTGTACTATGTGCATCCAACATAGTCAGCCCTCCAGTACCATCCTCAATACTGGCACAGCCAGTATTGAGGATGGTGCCAGTATTGAGGATGGTGCTGGCTGTGCTAGTATTGAGGATGGTGCCGGAGGGCTGACTATGTTGGATGCACATAATCAGCCCTCCAGCACCATCCTCAATACTGGCACAGCCACAAGGTAAGTCACTCTCACTATAAATTGCTGAATGCAGTAGTATGTTCTGCTACCTGTATCTATGGTATGGATGTGAGCATGTAAGGGAATTGGGTGGCTGAATGGGATGGCAGCAGATAGTAAACACCTATACCGGCAGCATGAAATCCATAACAAATACTGGTGTCAACATAGTAGGCAGTACTAGACAAGGTAACAAAACCCACTGCAGGACATGTAGTGGGCCAAATGTGTGTCCATAGGACACACACATGCATGTCAGTGAGGCTCATATACCCAACAACAGTCTCAGCCAGCAGAACAAGTGTATACAAACACAAAGAAAGGCTGTGCTAAGGCCTCTGATTGATGGCTATGGAGAACAACCCCCCTCCAGACCTACACAGACAGACTACAATAGATCAGGCAGAGGGATGTTAGTTCTGAAGTGTAAGAAGTCTGAAATTGAAATGTAGGTCAATAAAACCTAAGAACTGTACTACACTGATATGTCTCAAGTCTGCATGATAGGTCAAAATACAGAATGAAATGGAAGCCAACAGAGTACCTGAAATACCAGTACAGTCATAGCAAATGTTTACAGTTGTTAGGTGCCCCCCCCCCACACCCACACAATCCTATGTAGAAATGTAGTAACATGTATGTGTGGGTTTAATAACAGTGCAGAACAGATTACCTTTGCTGGCCAAAGTAGCAGGATAGATTGTTGCACATGTGCAATATGCAGGGCTCTTGTGTATTAGGTTGTTGTTTGTTGTATATTGTGTGAAAGTGGTCAGCATGTAGGCATGGAGGGTTGTGTCCTGGTGGCTAATGGCCAGTACTGTTGATGACAGGGCCAAGTTCTCACAACTGCAGTGCCAAACCCAATGCATCCCAGCAAGACACATTACTGCAGTAATCCATACTAATTGTTCGGATGTAATATCAGTCACCATCTGAAAGATGGACATGGGATGAATGTGGGCCCAGACATAAAAACAGTACACAGGTGGAAGTACCCTAGACAGAGAGTGTATAAAATGTTACTGTCAAATGGAGACACCTTTGGATTTGTACATACAGGTTAGAAGCACATTAGTTGGATGTGTAGCATGGAATATTGATGTAGTCTGGCCAAACACTGGCAGAACACAAAAGGCACAGGTATGAAGTACTGAGAAACCACTGATGTCCCCGAACATCCCAGCATAAGTGGAATGCCCCACGTATATCTGACAATGAAAGGGAAGGTCCAAGTGACTTGAAATTAGATGAGAAAGAATTGATTTGGCAAGTGAAATTGAAGGCAGTCACAGCCCCAGGCTTAAATGATGCTGTTTCTTTTAAAAGTATTTTAAAATTGAGGGCTTTGACAAGATAATATAATGTTTTTATATAAATTTATGGTTACATTTTTGTTATAAAGATTTATTTAAGTAATGTATATGTACTGTTAGGGTTATTACTCTATTCTATTTTATGAATGTGTAAATACGTTGGGTATGTGGGTTCTTTAAATGGAGGCTTGACCCACTGAATTGTATAGTGATATCATGATATGATAGTTTATTTAAGTTGTGAATTTTTGTATTGCCAGTTGTCTGAAGAAGTTTGCTGAAATAGTAAACAAAAGCGCTAACCTCATTTTTGAACTTGGTGTGGTGTTTCTTTCTTTTTATCCAGTTTTTCAGTGTTTGTTTTTGGTTTGGTTTTATAGTTTGTGTCTGTTTTGCCACACCGATGTCCCAGGATTTATTTAGTAATGAAGTCCAAGCATTGTCATCTAACTCTGAATCAGGGGCTATTGGTAAATTGACTGAATTAATTCACTTGTTGACTCAGCGAGTTGAAAAGCTCGCAACTCAAGTTGCGGATATTTTGCCTCGCAATTCCGGAAATGGTAGTAGTTCCCGTTTACCGGCATCCATGGATCATACTCCCTCTTGGCTGCAGTATGATACCTCAGGATCGCAGGATCGAGGACATGTAGCAGCAGGGGGCCTTTTGCCCAACGTACCTGATGAACCTGGAAAGTCTTCATCCGATTCGGCGGCTTTGGACACTCATTATCTTTTGAGTGGTGGCAACTTGCTGGATGGTCAACCGGATTCGAATGCCAATGCCAGTAATAACAATAACATTAACGGAACAGTGAGTACTTCTTCTGCCGTTCCAATTTTGAATGAATGGCTTAAGGATGTGACTGGTTGATTTGATAATAATTTAAGGACCACCTTTACATCAGATAACACCGGGGTTGATACTAACTTAATGAACAATTTGAAAGTATTTGATTTGAAATTGTTTCGTTTTAAAAAATTACAATTGGAAGTGCAATATTTAAATGAATGTATACATAGACAACAAGTCCCAAAGGGACTAAGACAATGGCGTTACCCTTTGGGTTTAATCCCGAATTCTGTGTTTCACAAAGATTTGCTTAGTTTATTCGACCACCAAGGGGTCGAGTTCATGCATGTCTTGGTTAAAAATTATTGTATTGAGTTAGAGAGTTTAAAAATTGAACTTGCTGCACTTGATTCCAGTATTTGTTTGGACAATGATTTTATGAGATATAAATATGATTTTGTGCACATTTTTTCTAGTATTGACAACGCTTTATCTAAAATCAAGGAGGTTAAAACTAAGAAATTGAATAGGGATGCTACAGCCTATGGCAAAGGTTTGGGCTATCCCACACTTCCTACTGCTGTAAATCCTAACATGAATAGAGTTTTTAGTGATGGTGCAGGTGGTTCAAATAACTTTGAAAACAATGATGAAAATCTTGCTAGAAATGACAGCATTTTAGATGATGAAATGGCTACTGAGGCCTCTACTGTTAGAAGGAGTAACAGGCTTGCTAACAGACATTCCAACAACGTTAATAGTAATAGTTATAATAACCCTAATAAGGAGGGTTCGGGGACTTCTCTGGGTTTTCAAAAGAGGATGAACAATGGGGGATAACAGAATCAACCCCATCAACAACAATGCTGGAAAGAGAAGGGACAAAACAGAAGGAGGAGGTAAATGCCACCTCGGACTGTGGGCCCTGTCCCAGTGTTGTGCTTATTAATAATGTTGAACCTTCTGTTAACAACGTGAACACTGTTAAAATATTGTGTAACAGTACCCAAGATTTTAAGGTATATAATTATTCAACATATTCACCTGACCCCTTACTGATTGACATTTTAGCCAAGGGCCTAACATTTGTACCATCATCTAGAGGTGATTTAGCTAGAAGCATCATTGATTTAAAATCTTTCACTCGGAAATTGAACCTTAATATTCTGTTGGGGCCAAATACTGGTTTAACTAAAGACTTTAAAGTGTCCAGTATATTTAACCCTGTTTTACATCCGTCTATTTTACTTTTTGAGAGAATATGTGAGAACGACTTTAGGAATTTATTCAACAATAAGGGGTCACATAAACTGTATACCTTTAATTTATCACAAACAGAAAGGGAAATATTGACGGATTAAAATTTTGCAGACATACAAATTTTAAAACCTGATAAAGGGGGTGGTTTGGTTTTCATGGATAACAATGATTATATAAAACGTATGTGTTTACTATTGGATAGTGAAGCTTATGTTAAAGCTTCCTCGAATTAAGTAAATGGTGCTTACCAACATATAAGAGGGTTTATCAGGGTTTGTTTTTGGATGGGAGAATTGATTTGGATTTATTCAATTATTTTTCCATCCATTACCCCCTGACGCCCATCTTATTTGGATTATCTAAAATACATAAAAACAATGGAAACCCCCCCTTTTTACCCCATTATTGATGGTAGGCAATCTATCACGTATGCGTGTGCAAAATTTGTAGATGTTAAATTAAAGGAAGTATTAAAAATGAAAGTCAAATATGTAAGGATTGATGGACCTTCCTAGAAATAATTAATAAACTCCCCTTTTTTGAGGATGTGAATTTCCTGACCATCGATGTCCATGATCTTTATACAGTCATTTCTCAGGACATTGAATGTGAGTGGGTAAGGGAATTCCTTTTGAGTCACCAGATGGAAGGGTCCAGTACTGACCTTATAATTTATTTATTAGAACTTATTTTGGAAAACAATTATTTTCTTTTCAATAAGGAATACTATTTACAGAAAACGGGTGTTGCCATGGGCTCTCCATGTGGGGCCACTGTTGCTAATGTCATTATGGCCTACTGGGAGAGACATTACTTATTCAAGGACAATGTTCTTGGAGAGGGCCACATGGTACACCCGTTATTTGGATGATATATTTATCCTTTGGAAGGGGGAAATTGATTCAGCTAGAATGTTCATTGAACATATCACTAAATTTACCGACTTCCTACAGTTCACATGGGAATTTCAACCTAATAGTATTTCCTATTTGGATATAGAATTGACTAAAATTGGTTCTGATAAACAATACATCTCTAAAATATTCAGGAAAGCAACCTATTCAAATGCATTTTTGCATTTTTCTAGCTGCCACCCTTTTTCCCAAAAGAGAAGTGTGGTCAAGGGTCAATTAGTTCGGGCGGCTAGAATGACCACCTTGGAGAAAGACTTTTTAGACAAATGTAATCTTTTGAGGGGGATGTTTTTAAAGCGTGGTTACCCTAGGTCTTTAGTGGATGACCTTATTAAGGAAGTACATAAGAAACGCCTAATGGGTTTCTTTAAACCATTGTTACCTTCCATGGAAGAGCTAAGTGAGGAGATGAATGATGGTGACCACTTGAATATGAGTATTAGTCCCCCACAAGTTGGTGAGTTTGAACAATTTGAAGATGTAGTAATGAATGAAAGTATTAAAATTAGTTTTATTACTATATCTTCTGTATTAACAAAAACTGGTGCTTCCTTGTGGATGACAACCTGATTAAAAATAATGTAAGTGAGTTACCTCAATTTGTATTTAGGAGAGGTAGGAATTTAAAAATGCTGCTTGAAAGGGGTCCACCAAAAGTATATGGCCCCATTGTGGAATGTTCAAATGTGACTTGTGCAGATGGTTTAAATATATGAAAGTCACTAATCATGTTGTTATTGGAAATAACAACAGTCCCTATTAGGGGTAAATTCAATTGCAATACCAAAGGAGTGGTATACTTAGGATTATATAGCTGCTGTCCAGCTTTTTATGTGAGTTGTACTGAGAGGCCATTAAAAAACAGGATTTACGAGCATGTTTATGCAATTGGGAAATTGAACCTGAATAATGCCCTTACCAGACACATTAAGTCCCACCCCTCACATGAATTTAGATTTTTAGTATTGGAAAAAGTTTTGGACAATGAAAGGCGAGGTCCAAGTGACTTGAAATTAGATGAGAAAAAATTGATTTGGCAAGTGAAATTAAATGCAGTCACAGCCCCAGGTTTAAATGATGCTGTTTCTTTTAAAAGTATTTTAAAATTGAGGGCTTTGACAAGATAATATAATGTTTTTATATAAATGTATGGTTACTTTTTTGTTATAAAGATTTATTTAAGTAATATATATGTACTGTTAGGGTTATTACTCTATTCTATTTTGTGAATGTGTAAATACGCTGGGTATGTGGGTTCTTTAAATGGAGGATTGACCTACTAAATTGTATGGTGATGTCATGATATGATAGTTTATTTAAGTTGTGAATTTTTGTATTGACAGTTGTCTGAAGAAGTTTGCTGAAATAGTAAACGAAAGCGCTAACCTCATTTTTGATCTTGGTGTGGTGTTTCTTTCTTTTTATCCAGTATATATATATATATATATATATATATATATATATATATATATATATATATATATATATATATACACACACACACACACACACACACACATATAAATGTTTGCATATATATATATATATATATATATATATATATATATATATATATATATATATATATATATATATATTATATACACACACATATATATATATTTCAGTGACAGAGGATTGGTCACCTGGAATACAGCTTAAAGTAAGCACCTCATTGGTTCTTTTGAGCTTTTTTTAGAAGTTGTCTCAGGGTTCAACTTTCTGTTACGTAAGAAGTTAAGTTTATGAGTGTTTCTGCCATTTCACACTGAGCTAATTGAAGGAAGGACACTGAGCAAACTCGGATCTATAATATATAACATTAAATTTCCTGTTTTTTTGCTTATTTTTTGAGTTCTTTATGCCACTTTGTCTACTGTATACTTTTCTAGCTAGTTTCAGTGTGTGAGGTATTAACTGGAAATTGTCCACTTTTATTAAGCATCTATTTGGGTTGTTTGATTCTGATAACTTGTTTGCAGTTAAAAGCTTTCTCTAGAGGCTCCTTTATCTATTTAGAACTTTCATTTAAAAGCTCACTGCTGCTTTTCTGCTGTGAGAAACATTTCTGCAGTTTGTTTCCCCCTCTCCCTCCCTATTGGTCTGCTTTTCTTATAGTTGGTGGCTTTGCAGTTGCCCGCCCCTACTGTAAATTTGATCTGGGACACTCCTCCCAGTCTAGTGTTATTACCTAATTCTACCTAATACAGGGAGAACATTTGAGAAGGCCAACCCAGTTAGTTTCTGCTCCTCCTTTTTCTCTTTCCACTGGAAAAAATATTCTAAGCTTGTATCCTGCCTTTCCTGTGGGTAGTCTAGTCTGGATACAGATGTGCTGTGTCCAGGACTATTTGTGGGCTTCTGAGCCCCCAAGCCTTTCTGTGTTGGAGGGAGCCTTCTAGCTTAATTTTGTTTCTTAGAACTAGCCAGTTTTTTAGTTTCAGCACTCGTCTGTTTCTTTGAGCTCAGCACTTGTTCAGAACTCGGTGTAAGCACTAAATAAGCTACAAATGACTACAGCACTCAACTTTCCTCACTTGTCTAGAGGAAAACAGTTTATAGTACTTAAATAAGAACCTATCCAGGCATGTATAAGGATCAGCTCCCGGTGTTTTCTCCTGTCTACCTGATGAATCTGGACATCTTGGGGAAATGCAGCAGTTGCCTCATGTACACAGACAGCCCTCTCCTCCTACCACCCAACACTACAACCTGTGAGAGATGCACTTATATAGCCAAACTAGAAGTAAAGCTCTCTTCACCCAAGACTGGACTAGACAGTCAAGAGAAGAAGGTAAACACTTGCACCACACCATACTCAGCACATAATCCCTCAAAACCTATGCCACCAAAACACACACATAGAAACACAAAACACACAACTACATTCACGGAGGCTCTCAGTAAAAACCTGTCCAAGCAACAGGGACCTCCAAATCAGAAACACAAGCAACCTCTACCCCCCAACACAACCCAAATGATAAATAGCCCACAAACTCAGTCTGCCACTCAACCAAAGCCCATAAGGCATAACAACGTACCCAACACTCTAGTCATAGGTGACTCTATAGTCAGGCACAATGATGTTCCACTCACCAGGCTAAACAAGAAGAAAGTTACTGTCAGCTGCCTGTCACGTGCCAGGATCCACCACATAACGCATGCACTCAAGTCACTTCACAACAAATACAAATATGACTCTGTCATTGTCCATGTTGGTGTGAATGACCTGAGACGTTCCTCCCTGAACTACATGAAAAGGGGCATGGAGGAGCTGTCTGATCTTGTAGCCCAAGCAGGTATGACCCTAGCCCTGAGTAGCATCCTGCCATCACCCAGAATGCTACCACAGTACAAGGACAAAATGACTGACTTCAACAATTGGCTAAGCTTCTGGTGTCATTCTAAGGGGATCCAGTATCTGTCTGCCTGGGATAACATGATCGACAAACCACAATGCTTTGCCAGAGATGGCCTGCACCTGTCGCCCCTGGGATTCCGGATACTGGCTAAGGCTCTAGCCACTCCTATAGTGCCTTTTTTAGGCAAGGTTCAAATGACAAATTCACCACCATAACAGGTACAAGCAAGAAGAATCTGAGGGTATTGCTACTCAATGCTAGAAGTCTAAACCTCAAAATGCACTCACTCGAGACACTCCTTAAAATGGAGAACATCGACATCTGTCCAGTGACAGAGACTTGGTTCAAGGCTCCAGACAGTACCCCTGCATTATCAGGCTATAATTCATACCATACCTTTCGGCCACCTAACCTGGACCAAAACACTAAAGGCAGAGGCATGTCCATATTCATTAAGGATATCGACAATTCCAGGCTACTCGCTCAGCATAATGCATCTGAGATTATCCAAGTGTAACTTACTCTGGGCAAGACCGCAATCCAAATTGTAGCTTGTTACAGATCCTCCACCATGCCCCAGGGTTCCCACTCCTCATTTCTCGATACACTGGAAAATATTAGGGTACAACCTAACACCCTAATAATGGGTGATTTCAACTACCTCACCATTAACTGGGAAAACTACTCATGTACCAACTCTTGTGCTCACGTTTTTCTGGAATTCATAAATTCCAATGCCTTGGATTAACTTATCCACACCCCCACCAGGGGCAGCAATATCCTAGACCTGGTTATTGCCAACATGGGCAACCGGTGCTCCACACCAGAGGTCAATTCCTCATTGGTCAGATCTGACCACAAGCTAATCACCCTAGATATCCACATCCCTCCCCCAACCCCCATTAGGGAAACCACTGTAAAAAATTTCTCCAAAGCCAACTTCATGCTTCTTAAGACAGAAGTGGCAAACTTCAAGACACCCATGCTGACAGACAATAGAGGTATGACTGCTGAATCCTACACAAATGCAGTTTAGAAGCACTTACATGAGTGCATGGATTGTGTAATCCCTAACAGAACCAAGATGTTATCCTCCTAAAAAGGAAGCCAATCTGGTGGTCCCCTGCCATAGACAAACTCTACAGCAGAAGAAAGAAACTGTTGCAAAAAAGAGTAAAATACCATGATTGGAGAAACTCTCTGGTCAGTCTCAGTAAGAAGCTGAGATCCCTCATAAAATCCTCCAAAGCTAGTTACGAAAACAAAATTGCCACTGACTCTAAAGACAACCACAAAGCATTCTATAGCTATGTCAAGAATCTCAATGGCAACACTCAGATCTGCTATGAGTTACAGCTCAATGTCACTAAATATACAGAACAAACTGATATTCTCAACATCCTGGCAGATAGATTCAGTGCTAACTTTACCCCCCTCTCATCCCCTAAAGGGCCCATCTCTATACCGGAAGAATGCAAAGTTCCTGTAATCACAGCTGCACATGTAAAAAACACACTCTCAAAAGCCAAGAACACAGCATCCATGGGACATGATAACATCCCAAGCTGTGTTCTACATGAACTACAGAATGAACTGGCACTCCACCTAAGTACCATGTTCAATCATAGCCTCACCTCAGGCTATGTGCCCACTGAATGGTGCACAGTGATGGTTATCCCACTCCACAAAGGGGGAGCCACCACAGACTTCAGAAAGTACTGCCCCATTAGCCTGACGAGCCTGGTCTGAAAGGCTATGGAACGTATCATCGTGGAACTTATAAACAATGACACTGGTAATCTCCAAACTCAGAACCCCACCCAGTTCAGGTTTGTAAAAGACAGATCATGTCTCCTAAACCTGATAGACTTCTTTGAAGCAGTCACCAAAGCTGTAGATGAGGGTATGGTGGTTCACATAGCCTATCTAGATCTCGCCAAGGCTTTCAACACCATCCCCCACTCTGGAATTATAGATGAACTCACTAAACTAGGTATAAATCCCTATGACACAAGATGGATTGCCAACTGGCTCACTGACATAACCCACACTGTGAAAGTAGCAGACTCCAAATCCAACTTCCGACCAGTGACAAGTGGAGTACCACAGGGTTCAGTCCTGGGTCCTCTCCTGTTTGGTATCTACTTCTCTGAAGTAAAGGCTAAGACAGAAGGTCTTTGGCTAATGAAGTTTGCAGATGACTGCAAACCAGGAGCCATAATCAAAACTCCAAAAGATGTGGACATCCTACAAAAGGGCCTCGCTGAGACAGATGCCTGGTGTCAAAGCCATGGCCTCAAGCTCAATGCCAAAAAGTGCATTGTCATCCATTTTGGTAAAAACTCTGTACCCATGAACTACCACATAGGCGGTAGTTTACTTAACACAGAAAGTGTGATAAGAGACCTTGGGACACAGGTGGACAGTAGTCTCTCCTTTTATAATCACATCGCCACAGTAGTCAGGAAATCCTTCTACATGGCACACCTCATCACAAAAGGTTTCTCATTCAGGAAAAAAGAGGTAATTGTTCCCCTCTACCCGTCACTCATTAGACCTATTATAGAGTACAATGCCCCTTTTGGTACGTACCTCACAAGACATCAACAACAACTGGAAAGGCCGCAGAAATACCTCACAAAGAGGATTACCAGCCTCAAACATATTCCCTATGCAGATCGCCTCAAAAAACTGCAGCTTTACTCCGTTGCATATCGCCTACTCAGAGGCGATCTCTGCCTAACACACAAAGCTATGTCAAACCCAGAGCTTTTGGACATGCTCCACTTAAAAAAATCCCAATCCCTATGAGCTACATGCTCTAGGGACCTAAACCTTGTCACCACAATAAACAGAACATGCTGGATGGATAGATTCCTGTCCCAGAAATTTCACATACTCTGGAACAAACTATCTATCTATATCAAACAAAGCTCCTCATTAGCACTCTTCAAGAAAAATCTTGATGATTGGATGGGAGATAGGAAATTAACCCCGGGGATCCCTTCTGTGGCTCTGCTCAACAGTGGCACAGGAAAATAATTTTCTTGGGTGGCGAAAGCCAGGGTACCTTTTGGCTAGGCTTATATAGGCCCTAGGGCCAATAGCCTAGTACCTACCTATGAACCTATGAACCTATATATTTATGCTTCTCCTATATACACCAATCTCTCTAAAACAACCTTGACAAACTAGCAACATCCTATAATAATATTGCTAGATTTGCTACAGGCTCTCCTTTTAGAACCTATCACTGTTTGAATCTAAGACAACTAGACTGGCTAGAATTTCTTAACCAGCTCCAATTTCAAAAGCTCACAATAGCCCACAAGACCGTGTATCAATCCAGCAACACTCCAATACTCTCTAGCCTCATTATACCTTATAATAATCTCAAAATCTATGCTCCTCAAACAAACTGCTGATCAATATTACCAAACCCAACAACTCAGCAGGTGACTATTTGTTCTCTAACTCTGTTGGAAAAATATGGAATAAACTACCCTCTGAAATCTCATCTCAGACTTCTCTCTCACTTTTTAAAAGGTATCTAAAACTATATCTCAATAAACACTGGCTATGCTCCTGTACTAACCCTGACTAACTCTTTTCCTATTCACTAATACTCACCCCACATCCTTTATTTTTTCCCTTTATGTTTCAATACACTATATCATTGCATATAAAAGTTATGTTTATATGTAAATTGTACCTTCTCACAAAATCACTATGAGTATTATAATTTGTACTTCTTGTGTGAAAAAAAACACTAATGTTTTTATGTAACAATAGCTGTTTTTATAATATCTGTCATAACTTCCATATTAACTTTGTATGATTTATTGGAGCTTTTCTCCCCGGGCCTCTACTGAAAACGGACATATATCCAGCTAGACTAACCTAGTCATCAAATGTAAAATAAAATAAAATAAATAAATAAATAAATTAAAAAAAAAAAAAATATATATATATATATATATATATATATATATATATATATATACATAAATATATATATATATATATATATATATACACACACACACAGACACACACACACACACACACACACATATATATCTACAGATAGATCTCTCTCTCTCTCTCTCTCTCTATATATATATATATATATATATATATATATATATATAAACACAATATACAGATGTATATAAATACATATATATAAATATATATGTGTATGTACATGTATACATATATCTACATGTGTGTGTGTGTGTGTGTGTGTGTGTGTGTGCGTATATATATATATATATATATATATATATATATATATATATATATATATATATATCCATATCCGTATGTGTAAACATGACTGTTGTATATACCTTCCCAGATGTATCATGCCATATTTATCTGATATGTGTATATTTAGATATAACAACATACTTGATTCAACACTAATATCACTAACAAGTACTATACAATTGTAGCAGTCATAGCAGTTGTTCAAGACTATTCAGTATGTGTACTGACAGATATATTGGAAAAAACAACAACCGTCTTCACAGTTGTGATGGCTTAATGGCTAACTGCTATGACTATTGTATGCAGGGTTCTTGGTTCAAGACCTGCAAGGGCTGTTTATTTTGTTGCTGGACAGAACAAGGGCTGTTGGATACAGTGTTTTGAAGGCAGTTCTGAGCAGCTTTAAGCAGGTTTGTGGAGGTTTGCATGACAGTAAGCTCTGCTAATGTACTGTTAAACATATAGGCACTTACACAATTTCAACTTCACTTACCAGTGTGCAAATCTGCTTAGCATTTAGATTTAAGCAATGCTTACACCTGCTAAGCATAGCTCATCCCTGGGAACCAGTGATCACATTCCAGTCTGAGAAAATAGCAGGGTAGTGGCATCTTTAATAAGTGTATTTAATTCCATGTGCATAACATGCGTCTATGTGCTGTCATTACAGTAGCAAGGGGTATGACTCTATTGTTTGGGACACCTGAGTATATATGGCTTGTACAACACTCTTTTCCATTTGAATGTGTTTCATACATGGGTAGTATCCCAGGTTATATGCAGTCATACTGGCATGTAGTGTACTATTACGGTACTACTGTTGACAGTGCTTTCCCAAGTAGCAGTAGATTGCAGATTGTAGTACTGGAACCAAACACCCCTGCATGCAAAGATGGACTCTGAATCCTCACTATCGGGTTCTTGGTGTGTGAGCTGTGTGCCATTAAGTATTTGCTACTGGATATGAGACAAAAAAGACTTCTACCTTCACCTCCAACAATCCACTCAACAAATTCCACAAAAATTTTGGTCAGGGATAAACAAACTTCTTCAGCCAGGACACTCTACTACTCCTGCCCCATTAGGATTCAACCATAATAATTCCAACCTGATCCCTGATGCATTTAATAACTACCTTACAGAAGCCATTCAATCCCTAACCAATTCTCTACCTCCAACTACTGCCTTCCCACCTAATACCTCCAAGACTTCATCTCCTACCTTTCATATACACCCGGTTCCTACATCACTTATCTACAAGCTACTTAAAAAACTTAAACCTTGCACCCCTTCTGCCAACCGTCTCCCATCTGAATGCCTACAAATTGCTGCAAAAGCTATAGACTACCCCATATCTATCCTTATTAACAGAACTATCTCTGAAGGTAAAATCCCTTCCATATGGAAAGTATCCCACATCATCCCTCTACATAAAGGTGGATCTTCTATAGAGCTTTCTAACTATAGACCTATTGCCTTACTCTCCCCATTAGCTAAGATAATGGAAAAATGTATTCACAAACAACTACTCAACCACTTACTACAAAATAATCTACTAGCCAACTGCCAACATGGCTTTAGACCATTCCACAGCACAACAACTGCCCTTCTATCCTTCACTGACTCTATAAATAAAAATCGTAACATTAACTCCTTTTCCTCTGTGCTATTTATAGACCTGTCAAAAGCCTTTGATATGGTTAACCATAACTTACTTCTACATAAACTAAAGAATCATTGTCTTGATCCACTAGCATTACAATGGTTTAGGTGTTATCTTCTAAACAGACAGCAAGTAGTACTTTGGGATAACAAACTGTCTTCATTACTTCCAGTAAATATTGGAGTCCCACAAGGCTCTATCTTAGGTCCCCTTCTTTTCTCCATATTTATCAACGACCTCCATATGAACATACCTCAAGCCACCTGCATCCAATATGCAGATGACTCAACCTTAATCTGTACTGCTAAGAACATAGCCTCCCTCCAGTCCCTAACCCAAACTGTTTTCCAAAAGGTAGAAAACTGGTTTATGCAACATTGCCTCCTGCTTATTCCCAAAAAAACAAAACTACTGCTTTTTACTCCATCTCATAAATCACCCACTCCATTCTTCTCTATTACCTCTAACAATGCTACAAACATAACCCCTGATACTACCACCCACCTACTAGGTGTTACAATTGATAACCGTCTTAACTATGATGACCATATTAACTCTACCATAAAGACTGTTAACAAAAAACTTGGAACCCTCTATAGAATTAAACCCTTCCTTATCCCCACAGCCAGGAAAACTATTGCCCAGACCCACCTCATTTCTACCATTTTCTATGCCTCTGCTATATATACAAACCTATCTAAAAATAATATCTCAAAACTTTCTACCTGTTATAATAGCATAGCTAGATTTATCACTAGCTCTCCATTTCAAACTCACCATTGCCTTAACCTCAAACAACTAGGATGGCTAGAATTGCAGAACCATATACTCTGTCAACAGTTACTTATCACTCAAAAGATCCTATACCACCCCAATAACACCCCTATCCTCACTAATCTGATTTCACCATATAAAAATCTAGCTACACTACATTCTGCTAATAAATCTTGGTCTCCTCAGTTAAATCTAACAGCAAAGCTGGTGACTCACTTTTCTCAAACTCTATAGGTAAAAACTGGAATCAGCTCCCTCCTGAAATTTCTACTCTAGCTTCTACTTCTCTATTCAAAAAACATATTAAAGAACATCTTAAAACTCAGTGGCTTTGTCCTTGTGCTAACCCAGACTGAAATGTTTACCCCCTTCTACTCATACCCTTTCCCCTCTCCCCTAACCTACACCTCCAAATCTACTTATTTATCTTTTTTCTTTTTTTCTCATAGTAATAGGATAATTGTAAAGACCTGACTCTGTTTGCTCATACCCAGCTTGTGTTTAGTGAACTTGTTATTTTTTATTTAGTTTAATCTTTTAACATAATGTCTATAGTCAATATTTTTACTACTATATTTTTTCTTTAACCAATTGTACCTCTGTACTGTTATTATACATGTCTTTGTTATATATTGTTAACTTTGTTAGTGTTCATGCTTGGAGCTTTTCTCCCCGGGCCTCTACTGAAAATGAACATACATCCAGTTAGACTAGTCCGGTCAACAAATGTAAAATAAAATAAATAAATAAAATAAATATTGATCTGACATGTGGATATTAACTGTATACTACTGTGTGTATAGGAAATGTCACTGAGGGCTGCTGTCATGTAGTAAGATGTCTATCTCTCAACACAGACATCCTACTACATAACCAGTTGGCTAGCTGATGTCTGTCTGTCCTCATGTGCAGATGTCAGGACTCCATCTTGGCTGCTTACAGGCAATCTATGCTTGAGTGACACTGACATATCTGCCCAGCTGTGTTATGAATGCCACATCTAGGAATCCACATCCTGTATGCACCACATACCATGGATACCTCAAATATAGTACAACAGTCAACAGAACATGCTTGGGTACAGGTCTCCAAGACAGACAGCCACTGACCATGTTATGTAATACATGTTGCATACATGTCAACTGGAGAACCTCACTGGCCCTCTGCAATAGGCAACCAGATGATTGGATGTTGCATGTAACTCTCACCCTGAGGATCAGATCTGTGGTATCTATTGATAGATGGTCTGCTGGCAAATGGCAGGTGGCATGATACCACTGTACACACATCCGCTACACTTCCCATCTCTCCATGAACAATAGCTTGGTGCACACCTATGAAAATGTGCACTGACGGACCCCCAGTACTGACAAATGTGAACATGTGCGTTACTGAGAATAACAGTGTCTGTGTGTATGTAGACCTGTAGTTGATAATACCCTGAGGCCCTTCACACCCACCGCACCCCCATTGCCATAGTTAGATGTGGCTGCTACTGTACTGGACATTTCATGTACCTTGTTACACTCTTCACCCTATGGGCTACCTGGAGTTTTCAGTACCAGCACAACACAGTTGTACAAATGGGTTGATAGGCATGGAATACACTCCTTGTTCTAGCAAGTGTGTGTATGTGTACAAGTGTGTATATTTGTAGGATACAGCATTCTGAGGCCAAATTCTCCTAATATAATACACCTTGCCACACAGTATTAGGGGTAGCGATGTTGCTGACCATAGGAGAGCCATGACAATGCATCACCCTACTATCCCCGTGGCATGTGCTTTAGATGCATATCCCTGTAGTAGCACTCTTGGGATAGACAAGGGGTTGTATTGCAGTCCTGGTCAATGTGTGATGGTGGGTATGTCAGAGTATTATCATGGGTTTCAGTGTGTACAATATCCACTGTGGGGTGTGGGTGCTGGGTATACTGTCTTTACACCATGGTACCCCAACTACATGTCCCATGTTCCACTGTATGAGGACCACTGTCACCATCAACTATACAGGTAACTGATAACACTATCCAGCCCAATTATGCATGTGCTGTGTGAACTTATCTCTTACAGAATGGACACACTGACAAGGTAGTTAGCACTGATAAGTCCAGGTCTCTCAGATGTGTGCATGACTGTTATGTGTTTGTCAATGTGAATATGACAGTATGTCACACTATGTATTGTTCATAAACAACCATTACAACCTCCATTACCATACTGTGCAGGGCCTGGTGATGTTCGTCACTTAACATATAACCTGGAACACACCTCATTCTAAAAGCAGTGTGGTGTGTGCAATTAAGGCAACACACATCAGTAGCACTACATACCTAGGTAGGGGTTCCTGTACCAGTGTTGCCAAGTAAGAGTGTGTGCTATGTGAAGGGATCTACTTCTGTTTGCAGAATATACATGTGCTAGGAGGTCATCTGTCTGAGAACTGCCTGGCAAATGCTAACATTTCACATGTGTCTTCCTGTGGAAATTCATTCCATCACAACTAGTAGTAGATGTGTAAATGTCCTCTTAACCACTGTATAGGTGTATAGCGATACTGGGGTTGGTATATATAGCTGGGTGTGGATCTTGTGGACACAGCCACCATCATTGCAGTTACTGTTGAGTGAATCCCCCCACTTAGCTGGCTGTAATGCTGTACACTGTACAGTCATGTTGACAGGTTAATCAGTTGTCAATCACACTATCTGCAGTTTTACATCACCTCACACCCTCCAAAGGGTAGGGCTGTGCCACTCACACCAGCACACCTATGTTTACTGAGTTGAGGATTGCACTACATTGGGGAAGGAGACATCTACCCTGCCAGTACCATCATCAATGACATTAAACTAGCAGACTGCTTATTTCCCAGTGTGTTGTTGTGCCTTTAATATTTTGGTAAAATTACATAGGCTAAAATGGGTTCCTTGCACATGTACATACATCCATGTGTACAGTATTCTCTGTGTATTGCATCAACACCAAAGCCTCTGTGTGTGTTATACACAAACATGTGGTGTGTACCACCCAGTACACTTACCATTTCCCACTGTAGAAGGGCTGCTGACATCAGCCACCATGCACTCACCTGTATACACACCCAGACCTATCAGCCATGTGGCAGATGCAGTAACTGTTATACATACCTGTGACATGTGTTCAGCTGTCCCCAGGATATGGCACAGTCAAGGTGTCACCACAGTGCCTTAACCCTTGTAGGAAACAACAGCAGACCAACATCCTGCTGACACATGGACACCTACAACACAAACAGAATACATTATGGAGACCACAATCACTCAGTGTTAATAACAACTATAATGCATCATGGCTAGACAGCTACACTTTCTGACACAGTATTACATTGGTACACCGTAGTACAGTCACCCTGTACATCAGAGCCATATTAGCCTGTCCCTGCATCAATGTTGTGGATGACAGGGATGTTGCACAGGTATCATCATATGCACAGGATGTGTTGTTGGTTTGCTGTGTTGGTGATGTGTGTGCGTATGCATGCACACAGTTCTGCCATGTGGCTGCCCTATACAGGGGTTTGTTAGACAGCTGCAGACCGTACCTGGCAGGGTGTGCACTTCACCATCTCTGGCCCTGGACACCGGAACTGTGCCTGCCAGGGGTTCCCCGGGCACCAACAGGTACAAACCACGATATGGTACTCTCCTCTGATGATGACATATGTCAGCTGGATCCAGGTCCTCTTGGAACTGGCCAGGGTCACATGCACATGGCCTGCTATGTTGTGGTGTGGACAGCATCCCCCCCTGCAGTGCTGGGTCTGGTACTGCCACTACGGGAGCAGCTCTGACTTCTGGCTCGTCCACGTCGACCTCCAGCTGTTGGTGTTGTTGGCCTATGTCCACATGGCCATTGCACTACTCCCACCATATGCTCAAGTATAGACATTCCACGGTCAAGGATTCCCACCATCTCACCCAGCCATCTATCCATGACCTCTGCAAAATAACAGTGGGTACCTGCAAGATCAGAGATGTTGTCAATAACAGCTCATAGGTTCATAGGTTCATAGGTTCATACTAGGCTATCTGCCCGAGGGCATTTACAAGCCTAGCCCATAGTTTTGTGGCTTACGCCACCCCTTTAGTATGGGGAACTATACCCATTATTTTGCTGTGCCTCTGTCGAGCAGTGACACTGAGGTAATCCCTAGCCCTCTGCAGCCTCAGACCCTGTCTGGTATACTGTTCCATATGTGCCTGCACCTCCATAACGGCCTGAAACATGCATCTGGTGGCAGCAGATTTGGCACCTCTGCCAGGGGTATGTTGACCAGCAGCCGTCCTACCAGCACCCCTGTACATCTGCCTATGTGGTACCCCACCAGACATCCGGCTATGGCTGCTATGTCCAGACACACGTGCTATAGATACCACACTGTCCTGTCCAATGCCACCACCTGCCAACTCTCCTACAGCTATGGCCACTGGTGATGGGGTATGTATAGGCAATGTGATTGTGTGCAGGGATGGGGTGGATAACAGTGGGATGTCAAACGATGGTGCAGCTTCAGCCCTTGACAACTCTGTCTGTGCCTCAACACACCTATCATCATTATCAGTGTCTGTATGTACACCAACATCAGTTAACCTGCAGGAGGGACCCTGACCCACCTCACCACCTGTGAGTCCAGGCGATTGCTGACACAGGTATTGCACAGCCAGTACTTGCTAGACATTTTTGCAACTCCCTCAGTGTTGCGGCATGTTACTAGGCAACCTGCATGACCAGTTTGCAACATGTGTCATCATCTGTCCTGGATGGCCATCTGTTTATTTTCTACATTAATCCTGTCGCATACATCCTCGCCACATACATGACTGCCTGCATTGTTTGTCATGGTATATGCAATGGTGAGGTAAGGCTACATGTCCAATTCCTGCATGCTACCTGTTGGGTATGGGATCCATTCCATGGCTTGTAAGATGTGTGCAATCCATGGCTGCCTCTGTTGCAGGTAAGTGGGCACATTTGATGGGCAAACGTTTTGGACAGCAGACCATTTCTTGGTGTGACACCGAGGACCTGTACTTGCTGGAAGGTCCATACCCATGAAGAGTGCATGCTGTCAGTACCTCAAAAGCTGCTTCCACAATATGTTATTTGGAGTGTATGCACACATATGCTTCCAGTGTTTGTTAAGGTATGTATTCCCCATATTTGCTGTCCTAATATAGGATTCCATATTACACATTCATTGTTCATGTTAGGACCACATTACAGGTTGTAAGGATTGTGGAATGTGGTATTGTGATATGCCGTTGTGTAGATCTGTAACAGTTGCCATTGTAATCATGGTATATGTACTGTTGTAGCACTGTATAAGGGTGATGTATCAGATATGTCCCTACTGTAGGCCATTTGTCCCACCATTATGTTAATCTCTGTGCACACATCTTGCAATGACAGGTTGTTAGTTATATTGCAGGACTCTTACATACCCTTCAGATATGCCACCATGGTGACCACTGTGATGCAGTGCAGTTAACAGCAACAATAAGAGAACATGTACAGCATGCATTATGGATAGGTCTGTTAAATTTGTGCACGGAAAATACAATGGCCATAATATGGCCAGTGTATTGGCAAACCTGAACAAACACCATACACACCAGCAACAGGCTGCTTCCGCATAGGTATATCAGAGGGACCTACATAGTTGTGTGAGAGATGTGATTTCAGTAGCCACACTTGTGGCATTGGTTTAGAGTGGGAGCAGCATTACAGTACATCAACAGTACAAACCCAAAATACTACAGATTATGTTCATCTGTTTATTACTACAACATAACAGACTATATATATTTTAGCTCGCATATGCATGATTAAACTCTACAGATGCAGATGGATACACAACAGTGGTCTACTGATGTGCCCTGTGGCCTTACCTGCACACTCCTCATCCATTGTGTGGGTAGCACCCACCTCCACAATGCTCTCCACAGGATCTTGTGTTTGCAGACGGGCAGGTGCCCCAAGGCTGGCGAGAAGCTTCTCAGCATGTGTCGGGGGGGGGCTGGATGGCATGACCCCCCCATGGTTAGCTTGTCCCTTATAACTGCAGCAGCATGCCAATGGGCATGGCGGAGTAGGTCAGTGCACTGATGTCGGACCTGCTCATAACTGTAGTTATGCAGGCCGACATCATTTACCCTGTGGACAAGATCATTCCACAGGGCGGTCCTCTCCTGCAGATCATGGGCTGTACGTCCAAAGAGGGTGTGGTAGTGATGCACAAGGTGTTGAATGATCACCTCATTCCCCTAGGGTGTGTACATCAGCAATCTCTCCCGTGGCATGGTGCCTGAAAGACAAAAAGAGAAAAAAATTTCTGCAGACCTCA
>NC_056725.1:459556867-459581867 GCF_019279795.1 Protopterus annectens | reverse complement strand
ACTACCTGAATGTTGCCACACATATTATCAAATTCCACGTTATTATTAGGCACATATGTCTCACTCTGTTACTGCACACACTCTGGTCACAGCTTCACAACATGGGGATGGAGATGGGACATAATTTGCATATTACTCTCATAACATTTTGGTAAGTTGCTAGAGTGACAGGTATGTTCTTATAGATATTTTTCTGATGGTTATGCTGTCTGACAATCAGTTGTATGTCATTATTTGCTGCCAAAACTTCTGAGATCATCCCACTGATTCACCAGGGAGACAGGGTGACAGGCAGAAAATTTAAGCCAATTATCTGAGCTTTCTGAAAAATCTGTACAGTTGAGGGGTATGATTATGCATACAGCTTACTAACACTCTCAGGATTTGAACCATGGCTGTGTGCGCTGGAAATATAACCATTTATGTCACAGTAGAGTGTGCCATTTGGGTTTTACTGTGCACCTTTTCACTGTTTTCTGTCTAAGCCTCTCTCAGTTGTACAATATGACCTTGTGATTACAACAGTTGTATACAGACATTCCTACACATTTTATGTATGTAGCACAGTGTGGGTAACAGTGCTTAATACAACAGTACTATTAAGAGATTGCAACATTGCATTACTATATAATACCAGAGTAAACACAAGCAGTCCAGGAGTTAAACCTTTATTGCTAGGCTGTTATCCTTTTATTTACATACAACCTATATGAGACTCTTCATGTCACATTGTCTGGTTTATTCAGTACATCCCATACACAATACATGTTTTATACTGGCAATTAACTTTCTACTACTTTTAGATTTATTTCTTATGATAGTACATGCAAGATTATTACTAACCTGTCTCACTATGCAGACTTTGCAGCCTACATGCATGGGCTTCCTGATTCACAGCCTGCTCCACTGCATAGAGGAATATTTAGCCATACCTATCCATAATATACATGAAACCAAATCAAAAATCCAACACCAACTAGATAAGAAATATATCCAAAAGCACTCAGAGTTGTGACTGGTAGCCCACCTCAATTCAGTTTAGATCAAGATTGTTTGATCTAAACTGAACTGAGGTGGGCTACCAGTCACAACTCTGAGTGCTTTTGGATATATTTCTTACATAATATACATGAGCTAGGCAATTATTAAACAGTTAGTAGAATGAGTACTTAGTGCTAGGACATGACCCCTCTGCCTAGCTTCTTGAATCCACTGATCCAAGAGCTCCCTCTTCCTCCATTTCAGGTCGGCATAGTGATGCCTGACCTGCTAACCAGTTCGAGGGATGCCAGTGGCACTGGTGAGGTCACAGGCAAGATGGTCCCAGGCTTCCCCTTTATATTGGTAACCCTGGTACTGGCCCTGCAGCAGTTTCTCTTCATGGTCTTTTACCAGAAGTCCTGTCATGACCTTAGACTCCTGTATGCCCCAGCACTGCACATCAGAAGCACGATCCTTCCCCAACACTGGCCATTGTGCCTACAGGAGGAAGCTGCAGCTAGTTATGAGATGTATTCCCGCCTGTGAGGTTTAAATAGGGCCTATTTCCCACACTTTGCCATGATTGCATGGTTTTGAAAATGCTAAACTATGGGCAAACCTGCTTACCTAAGGTTGGCATTGCTTAAAAGGGCATACCAATGGGAAAATCTATTCACCTGGGTTACACATTGCTTACACCTGGTAAGCAGAGGTGTGCAATGCTTAGCATTGCTTATTTTTAATTTTGCACACTGTTTGCTGTTTGGCATTGATTTATCATTCATTACGTGTTATAAATTTGTTTAGTATCTGTGATTCATGTGTATGTACACTGTATGGGGTACTTGTGTTTATCGGGGGATTTCACCACTTTATTACAATGATACCTCACATCTGGACTTAATGCAGTACTCCAGTTTACAAATATATGTTATTTAGTAGGTTATACAACAAAAACATTGTTTATAAATTCCTTTCACATGTAAAATGTGATTTTGCAATAGTGAAGATATGTTTGAGTATACCTCAGCATTATGTACAGCTGATATGGTGTAGTGGTAAATCATTAAGGCTGTGGTGTGCAGGGTCCTGGGTTTGAGACTTGCAATGGCTGGTTATTTTGTTGCTGGGCAGAACAAAAGCTGTTGGATACAGAGTGACTAAGGCACTTTTAAGCAGTTGTAAGGGGGTTTGTGAATGTTTGCTCGATGGTAAGCAATGTTAACTACCAGGTAAACATGCTTATAGAGAGTTAGCCTCAAAATTGCTTATTCTGTGTAGGCATTGCTTACTCCCATGCAAACAGCCTTAAACCCACTTAGTACTGCTTAAAATGCTTACTCCCACTTACCCACTTGCTAATTTCTTTAAAAGACAAGAAAAAGGTGTGACAGGAAAGAGGTGCCCAATGCTTAGCATTGCTTATTTTTAATTTTACACACTATTTGCTGTATGGCATTGATTTATCATTCATTACATATCATAAATTTGTTTAGTATTCCTAATTCATGTGTAAGTATACTGTATGGTGCACTTGTGTTTATTGGGGGGATTTCACCACTTTATTACAATGACACCTTACATCTGGACTTAATGCAGTACTCCAGTTCACAAATATATGTTATTTAGTAGGTTATACACAAAATAATTGTTTATGAATTGCTTTCACATGTAAAATGGAAATGTGCTACACTGAGGATTGAACCAGGAATGACAGCTTGTAATGCATACACTGTAACCACTACACTATAGCAATACTGCTTCTATTAAATGAATCTTGATATTTAATGTCTTGTGCTGTTTAAGCTGGACTATGCATAGCTTAGCAATGGGCACACCCACGCAGCTATGGTTAAACTTTACCACTTTTATAAAAAAAATTTGCAGTGTTCTTTTATCTATACCCTGCACAAATATCCCTGCTACTGCTACACCTGTTATTTTGTCAACTTTCTGTTTCACACTGGGCATACCTCTCAACCTCTTGGAGTGCAAACTCTGGACAAACCCTGAAATGATGGGGGACAAATGGAGGAACAGATTTAACATATTGTTGTGGATTTCTGCATGCATCTGTACATTTTACAGCTATCCTGATGTGTTTGTGGTGCTATGAGCATTCTCACTCATTTTAATTGCCAAACAGCAATTCTTGAATGCAGGGGTGTGTATATTGTGAGAGCCCTGCTCTCAGACACACCCCCCGCACTCATCCATGGCTCCGTGTTAGTTTAGAAGCATAGACAGCGCGCCTTCGTAAATATGCATGGCGCACCGCCGTGCTCCACTTAAATCGTCTTTTCCATGCAGGAATAGCTTATTCCTGCACAGAAGATTAGTGAATCCTGGGGAATCATTTCATGGATGAGGGAACCTGGCTTCCTAGAGGTTAGACATAGTACTGCTAGGAACAACAAAGTATAATAGATATCAACCCAGAATCCTATAAAAAAAACTAGCATTAATAATATTTAAACAAAGAACCAAAACTACCTTCAGGGGTCAGGGACATCCCCTCCTAATGTTAATAAAAAGTAAAATATCATCTGAATCTAAATGCACTTCCATAAGCAGCATAAATAGAGTACAGCTCATTCATTCTGGATGTGGTTAAGCTCCAGGGGATCTGCATAAGTGAGAAATGGGAATTGGAATATAGTTTTATTTGACTGTTAATGCTGGAAAGAGTGTCATTTAACAGGCATTTGGAAATTTCTCACAAGGCATTTAAATGAGACAATTTAACCACCCTCTGGTAAAACCTGGCTGTGACTGACACCTAATTAAGCTGGAAAAAGTTAATGATTCATGCCCAGTTTTGCAGATAAGGGTTTTCAGTAAGTTTCTGGCTGCATAACTTCAACAATACAAATAATGTGTAGCTCAGTGAAGTCCTGAAGAGATTGGCTTCTGCCCAGTTTTAAACTGCAGTGTAGCAACAGCTGAGCAGGATGGAGAGATGAAATCCTGAATGTGCAAGTGCCACGTTCGAGTATTACTTTTCAAAGGAATGGAAATGTGGAAGGCAAAGAGTGCAGCACTGAGGAAATAGTTCTGTTTGCTCCCAGCAGAATGATGGCAGAGTCTGTAGTCCAAGGGGTTGCTAAAATCATATAAGAAATATTTTCTTCATTAAGCATAGCATTTAACTATCTCCTGGAACCCAGCAACCTAATCATTAAGCATACCTAAAGACCTGTGCATATCACTTGAATGTTATGTTAACTCTGTATTACAACAGATTAAAGATTTATATCATAGTCAGTAAAAAAATCCATTTTACAGGGCTCATAATAAACATTAATTTTGTTTAGTGAGCATTCCTGTGGAAACTCTCTCTGAGAGAGGAGGTATCATTATACAGCTGAATGAATGGTGATGCAGGATAATCTGCTGTTAGATTCTGACTTACTGGGTGGTAGAATTATTAAGTGCTAGGTTTACAAATAACCACCTATTTATTTATAACTTCAAAAATGAATGAAGAGTTGCAGTAATCTTGATACAGCAGCAGATGGTATGAAAATATTTCTGAAAGCAACAATGGAAACATATCATATATGAAAGGCACTGTTATGTATTAGCATTTAAACAAGGACAAGAAAGTGGAAATCACTGATGATATTGATACCTGCAGAAATATTAACTTTAGTGTGATGGGTAAGACTTAGCTCAGAAGTTTTCCCCAAAGTGCTAAGACTTTTTGATTCAGAGACTGCTCTACAGCTGAAGCCCACCCCCCCATGAGGGTTTTCAGCTTGAAGAACAGTTTCATGGTCAGAGCTGCATACTAATAAGGCAGTCAGGAGCAATGACTAATGCTAATTAGCCTGGAACTATTAACCAGAAATATCTGCAGCTCCTGGAGAAAAAAATTGCCACCATAAAAAGATGGAGTAATCCATTCACTTCTACAGACGTACTCATAGTACAGGTAAATTTAGTGAATACGCTGGGTAGTGGGTACATTAATGTGTGTATGTGGACATATGTGTCCATGTCTGTAGGGGCCTAAATGTCACTGCATAAAGGTATGTGAATATGTGTGTGAGTATGTGTGTATATCTGCCTGGGTGGTCACAATAGAACATTAGGTAGGGAACTGAGAGTCTGGATGTTTGTGTGTGTGTGTGTGTGTGTGTGTGTGTGTGTGTGTGTGTGTGTGTGTGTGTGTGTGTGTGTGTGTGTGTGTGTGTGTGTGTGTGTGTGTGTGTGTGTGTGTGTGTGTGTGTGTGTGTGTGTGTGTGTGTGTGTGTGTGTGTGTGTGTGTGTGTGTGTGTGTGTGTGTGTGTGTGTGTGTAAGGGAGTGCCCTTGCTAATGTAGTACATGAGCCACTAGAGAGAATGCTGATGTGGTCAGGTTTGATAGCACTAATCAGTAATTCGGAGACATGCTAATGAGCTGACACTGAGGTCTTTCTAATTTTGGCTCTTCCTGTCTCTGAATTGCAATTTCTTGCCCTCACACTAATTGACCAACATGCATTATGCAATTAATGTGAGCAGTTAGCATATTTCTGAATCTTAGGGCCTGCTTTGCCTCATGTCCAAAATGTACAAAATACATACTTTTGTAAGCACTTTTAATAAATTAACACTTGGTGCATATACCTTAATAAAAAAAGAAAACAAACATTACTAACATTTTTACATTTTCATGCATTATGCATTGCATGTGTTTTCTTTCTTTTTAATAATTAGCATTCACTCTGACATTATATAAATTCTTCAGTTCCTGTCTTCCCTTAAAACTCAGTCCTTCTGCTTTCATTATTCTTCATAAGACTGTTCCAGCAAATTCCATCCACTTCTATGTCATTTATTCTTTCGATTTTCTAAAGATTCCACCTCCAGTTGTTTTATCTACTTCACAATACTTAGTACTTCAATTATAGTTAGTTTAGATTTTGATTTCTGTTTTCTAGCAAATGATTTTATAACAGACAATAACATTAATCTTAATAAGGTCTTACTGCGTCTAAGAAAATCAGATCCTGTGTATCAGCTCAAACTAATCATTTCCATACTTACAGCCATTTACTCCCCAACATTTCTAACAGAGTACTCTGTATTATCCTTCTTCTTCCTATAACACTATCAGCATTTGCACTCCATCTGAGAAAAATTATCTGAAGTCTGCTTAGGGCAGAAAAATATCTATGTACACACTTCCAAACAGAAATCCTAAATCTTCTAGACTTTGTTACATACATGGGAATCATACAGACATGCTTCTATATAAATTGCTTTTGCAGTCTCTTTTACCAGTCTTTTCTAACCTCCTCTAATTGATTCTTAAAGTCTGTTTGTCTTTTCGGCTTTTCCCAGTTAGGAGTCACCACAGTGGAACTCTGGTCCGCTAATGATTGTCAGTCAATTTTTATGGTGCCGAGTTGCCAGCCTGATGCCCAACCTTCAGCAAAGGCATACCCATTCACACATGTCTTTCAGAGGCCACTCGACTGCAGGGAGGGCATGCAGACTCCACACAGAAGGCACTCCCCACACTCCAGCCGAGAATCGAACAGGAGAACCTCTTGCTGTGAGGCAACAACGCTACCGCTGTACCACCGTGGCTACAATCGATTCTTAAAGTATTCATGCAATATTTTATATGCCCTACTAATTTACATTTTTAGCAGTAACTTCTATTCTAGAGTCGATGAAAAACTCTACCAGAGGTGTTTTTTTTCACTTAGCACACCCCCATCCCTTTCTGTTTACCTGTACTCTGACATCAATCCCTGGTAAGGAACACACTTAGCAACCTTCTGCCAAACTTTTGCCTGGCCTCATCCAAATCTATTACATTTCTCACCCTAGTTATTTCCACCCAAGAGCTTGGCTAATTTGCAAATTTTCTCCAGTAAATTCCTGCTCCCTCTTGTCTATTTTCCATACCTCTACTTGCATTCATCCCTATTGGCAAAATCTTGCTCCATTCCTGTGTTGGCTTTGTTCTTAGAATATTTTCTGTTACTTTAAAAATATAATATTCTATAAGGCTGTTAAAATTCTCCTTAAGCATCTGCATCCAAAATCCTACTCTGTCTTCTTATTTCTCGAACTTCTCACTGTGGCATTATCCTTTTCACTGTGGTTTCTAACATTCTGCTACTGTTATATGAACCTTAAATGCATAGATCTAATGTATCAGTTCAAATCAGGTAGTCCTAAACCACTTTGTTCTATGAGGAAGATCAGCTTATCCCACTTAACTTTTGCACTCTTCCTCTCCCAAATAAATTCCTTCAACTCTGCATTAACTATTTTCTACAACTTCTCTTCTGATTGATAAAATTATGCCTGTCCTGTATATAAAACTAAAGGGACTAAAAACATTTTCACTGCTTGTATCTTGCTATCCATATCCATAAAGAAGACCATAAATACAGATGCGGCTGAACCTGTTCATGCATGGGCACATAGTTTACTACTATAGCTATTATTTTATCTGTATTAATTTTATATCCTGAAAAGACATTAAAGTCTCTCAAAATGTTCGACAATACTGAAATGTCCTTTTCTACATTTATCAAGTACAGCATACTACCATCTGCAAATAAAAATAACTTTTCTTGATAACCATAATACCCACTAAACTTCATTCTCCAAATACCAGAAGCATCCAACACTTAATAATTCTTATTGTCATTCTTTAACTTACCCTCTTCTAATTTCCTCCCATTCTCTTGTAATCCTCTTCACCCACCCATCCCTTACCTTTTTTTTCTAAAACCCTCCATTAAACCATTTCTCCCTCACACCTCATCAAATGTTCTTCACTTTGCCCTTCTATCTTTCAGCTCAGTACATATGCACCTATTTATTGCCATTCGACTTCACAATCTGCTAATCACTGTTCTTCTGTTGCTTTAAACTACCCCTTGCATCCCTCTTACCCCACCTATATCTGCCACAACACTCATCTATAAATGGTGTATGCATGCTTAAGCTTAGAACCAGTGTTAATAATGTACACTTTACTGTAGCTGATCTACTCTTTGTTGTTGATTGTCACACATCTTACTCTGTTTCTCTCTTGTTGCTAATTAATTTAGGACTAGCGCTATTTCTGTAACATGTACCATGCAGATAACACATTTCTGCACTACAATAGCTCTGCTTAGTTGTTCTTAATGTTCAAGGCATGTTATTTCTTTTCCCTCTTGGTTTAATAATTAGGACACATTTGTATGACTTGCACTTTATGTCTTCTAACTATTAGCTAACAGTTGTTTGTATTGTTTTTATTAGACTTGTACTCCTCTTTCTTACTCTAATATTTTGTAAAATTAATGTATGTATTTAATGTGGCATTTTTCTACTTGAGCCTCCGCTGAAAAGGGGCTTTGTGTCCCATCAGACTATACCAGTAAACAAATGATAATAAATAAACACGCAAACAAAGACATATGTTTTGAGCCCTTGTTTTCTTTGCCAGTGGGTCCAAATGTAAAGCAAACAACAAAGGGAAAGAGGACACACCTGCCTGTTTCCTCTTTTCAAACACAGCTTGTTGGAGATCAACCCTCTACACCTTAATTCTTGTCCTTCACCCTTCATATACATCTGCATAATTCACCCTATTACCCATAGAATCTAAGTGGACTCTATTGAATGCTTTCTCTGTATCAAGACCCACCAGCAATAGTAGTTTTTTATAGTCTCATTCCCTCTAGATCCTCATTGTTCTACTAATGTTGTCAAATGTTTGCCTCTCTCCATAAGACCACACTGATCCATATTTATCAATTTTGGCTGCATCTTTGCTATTCCCTTAGCTACTATAGACAAACACTTTACAATCATGGTTTAAAATTGAAATGGTTCTAAATATGAAGCTGGGTCTAAAGTGTCTTAACCCTCTTTGAGTAATACAGCCACAATATACATCCTTTTAAAATACTGTTAAATGAAAAACGTCCATCTCTTTATCACTTTATTCCCTCCTAACTTCCAAACTTCCACAAGAGTACCATTGTACCTGTTGATTGATTATACATCCCACTTGATATTCACAATGTGAAAATTAAATGAACATAAAATTTGCAACAAATCCTATAAAACTGCAAATACTGGTCAGTCAGGACTACCTTAAAATACAGAGAAATGTTATTATTATTTCAAATCAGATTGTGGGAAAAATTGTAGCATACATCTAAACCAATGTGGGAATAAAAATGCAGGAAATTAACTTTCAAAAAGAAACACTGTGTTATGATTTTTTTTAATTAAATCTAAGTAGGATGATTTGCACAGGTGCGGAGAGTTTTGTGTATCAGTATAGCAGTCATTGCTCAACTTATATCATATGCAGTCACCAAAAATTTAAAAATATAATTTTTCAGTTGGATCCACTGTAAAAGGAAATTTAATAAGGACACCCTCAATGACTTGCTACAAAAATGTAACTTGTTTCCCCTAAAAAAACTCTTCCCCCAGATGACACTACCTACCTGTCCAATAAGATTTTCCCCTCAATTCCAAACCTTATCATCCTCACACAATGAAAAAAGTAAAAAACAATTCTCAACCCCTTGATGGCCACAGAGATCAAACTTCTAATGTTACAGAGGAATAATGCATGTAAACAATGAAAAAAATAACAAATGTCTTAATCCAGACTAATGTACAATGTGCTAAGTAACAAAGCAAAAAAACTTAATTATAAATATCAAACAATCCTGCTTCCAGCAACTTCTTATTACATACAAAACTAAGTTCAACCAATATCAAAGTCAAAGTCAAAGAAAACTATTGTCATTCAGAACTACACATCAGTGTAGCTGAATGAAATTACAATGTTTCATTCTCAATGCAGGAAACAGTTGCACATATAGACAGAAAAAAAAAATAAAATACCACAGTAGCATTTTAATAAGTAGCGATTTGTAAGTAAAGTAGGACAGCAGTGACCCACACCCATGCCAGAACAGGAGACAAGGAAGACAAGTAACAATATGAAGGTAACATTGTCAAAGTAAAACTGAAACAATAGCAACATATCTATGAATAGACTGAATTATTGCACAGTTTGTATATTGCACTTTACGGTCCTTCAGTGTGTAGGTGAGCTACGTTAGTATTGCACTTAGTTATTGCACATCCATAAAATAAGCCCCTTGATAGGCTAGTTATGTAACAGATGTCATGTTTCATTTTTCCCAAGAGTTCAACAGTTTAATGGAGAGTGGAAAGAAACTGTTTTTCAGTCTGGTGATATTACAATGCAGGCTTCTGTATCTCCTGCCTGAGGACAGGCGAGTGCACAGACCATTGACAGGATGCGCTAGATCACTGGAAATCTTTTTGGCCCTGTTGATGCACCAGCATTTGTATAGATCCTCCATAGGTGTAAGGGAGGTGCCACTGATTCTTTCTGTTGACCTTACAACTCTCTTGAAAGCCTTTCGATCCTGATTGTTACAGCTCACATACCAGACTGCAATGCTGTTGGTCAGGACACTTTCAATGGTGCCCCTAAAAAAAGTTCTGAAGTATGGTGCTTGGTAATTTTCCCTTCCTAAGTTTCCTTAGAAAGTGCAAGCATTGCTGTGCTTTTTTAACTGTGCTGGATACATGGACTGACCAGGATAAATTCTCTGTGATATGAACCCCCAAGAACTTTGTACTCTTGACCCTTTCCACTGTCATCCCTTTCATCACTAGATGTTTGTGTGGTACTTGAGATCTTCTGAAATCAACAATCAACTCCTTTGTCTTGCTGATATTCAGTGCTAAATTGTTGCTGTCACACCAGACCAATAGTTGATCAATCTCTTTCCTGTAGGCCTCCTCCTCTCCTTCTTTGACCAGGCCTATAACAGTCGTGTCATCCGCAAATTTGATGATTCTATTCGTCTCATGTGTGGCCATGCAGTCATGTGTCAGCAGAGTGATAAGTAGCAGACTTAAGACACACCCCTGTGGTACTCCTGTGCTCAGGATAATACTTCCAGAGCTGTTGTCTCCCACATGAAGCTTTTGTGGCCTTTCAGTAAGGAAGCTCAGAATCCAATTGCATAAATGAGAGTCTATGCCCAGTTGAAGTAGCTTCAATATCAGATTCTGAGGGATGATAGTGTTGAAGGCAGAACTGACATCGATGATATTGGTCCACTATCAATAAATTAATCAAGCCAGGAAGAAAAAGTATATCCAATCCTCTGCCTAACAAAACAAATTTTGAAATCACCTCCTTCTCCAATAAACACTTCATTGATACAGCTAACTCCCTCCTCCCTCAATGTAAGATTACTAGTGTCTTCTACCTAAATGGTCACCACAAGTACTCACTTAAATTACATTCTACTAGTGTTATTCAGGTCAATAAGCAACTACAAAAATGTAAACTCCCTCTAGCACATAATTTTCTCCAACCAGAATAACTTCAACTTGCTGCTGACAACATTCTGTATCCAGTCACGAATCTGATAAGTAGGTCTGTCTCTCAACATTACATCCTACCACTCTGAAAAAATCCTACAGAACTCTAATCCACAAGGAGGCTGACAAAATAACATCAGCAACTTTAGACCTATTGCTATCCTATCACCCCTCACTAAAATACTTGAGATAAGTATAAAGTCTCAAATTTAATACCATCTTTCCACTAACAGCTTACTATCAGCCACGCAACATGGATTCTGTTCTGGCCCAGTACTGACACTGCTTTATTATCCTTCCACAACCACATCTTAAAGCTTTTGCCACCATCTCTCATCCTCTTCTCATCCAAAGATTAACCAGAATGGACCTCACCCCAATGCGCTGATAGTACAGTTACATTCTTTGCAAAGGATTTGAGCTGTATTGTGTGGTGCATACTGCTAACCTGTGGCTAAGTGGAGGGGTGGAATATTACACAGTCTTATGTTTAAGTATAAACAGAAGTAGTTCTACACATTAATTTAGTGGGAGCACATTAGCAAGCTGGAGAATACAGCTGTGGTGTTTTGTCTGAGGGGAGAGGTGAAGAAAGTAGCAAAATCTGTTAGACTGAGTTTGAAGGTTTCTGAGTTTTTAATTTGAAAAAAAAAAATAATAGCAAATGTAAGCCACATTCTAATTCTGGCAGCAAAACACTTTTGTACGTTGCTTCAATTCCTTCATGGTTAAGGAAGTGAGATATTTTTTGATAAGAAAATAAGGTTTCATGTACTTTTGGTTTTGTTATTGCAGCCATATTTAGTCATGGATCAATTGTGAGACCTAAGTGTTTAAAGGAAAATGCACATTCAGGTCTGGATGTTGTATGTGAGAGGTGCTAAAAAGTCTCTTGAGTTTGTGAAATGTACCGAGAAACATTATTTTATTTTATTTTTGTAATAGCTTACTGGCTAGTCTGATATGCCTATCAACTGTAAATTGAAGGTTTTGTATTATCATTTTTGGTTTGCAACTGTTTCAGAAAGTAAAAAATCATAGCAAAAATAACGAAATTAGACTCTTTGAAGACACTGTGGAAGGATCTGATGAATATACTGAAAATAAAAAGGGTTAAACCAGAACCTTTAGGATCACCTGTGGTGATGTTCTGAGGTGATTATTTATTATTGTTAGATGAAACTGTAAAAGTTCTGTCTAAAATGTAGCTCAAAAACCACTCAGTAGTGAAGGACCAAAACTGCAGGAGGAAAGATAATTCAGTGCAGGATTATGATTTGCAAAGATGAAAGCTGTGGTGAAGTCAATGAAAAAGACACCTGTGCAGTGGCCTTTGTTGATGTTAGCAAGAATTATGTCTATAAGAGCATTCAGCACTATTTGAATACTACAGTATTTTATAAACCACTGCTGATGAGATGATAAGATATTGTATTGGAAGAGGTAATCTGTAAGCTAGATATATCCATATATCAGTCCACAATCCCCCTTTTTCCCATTTTTGCACATGGGCTTGGAGTGTCATTTCAACAGTGACGATCATAAAGAGCTAATGTTTACACCACCAGGTGGTTAGCCCCTAAGTTAGTTATATATTACATTGCTTTTTTGGTTAGTTTTCTGAGATGTGGTACGTGCGGTCCAAACCATGATTCTGAAGTATGTAATGTTTTACTACATTTTGAAATGAGTGACAATAGATTTCTTCCACATGGATGAGAATGTGTGTTGAGAAGGGAAGAGGGGTGAGAGTAATTCATGACAGTTTGAGAAACGAGGGAGAAGACCACCTGAGCCAAGAGAGCATGATTAGTTCAGGACTAGATTAGTTTAGTGTTTCCATTTTAATACAGAAGATGGGGAGGTAGAGTTTCAGGAAGGGTACCTAGGACAATTAGTGGAACAGATGCTTACATAGTGAAAGTTAATTTGCTAGAGTATTCATCCGATGTAAAATGTTGTTGAGAGTTATTTGTCTGGAAAGACAGTTCACATAATGTACTTCTTTCTTGAACTGTAGCAGGCTTAAGAAAACAGTATATTGTCTATTACAAAGATAGATTTTTAACCACCCAATTGCCTTCTGGCCTAGTTGCACAAGAGAACAGAGGTAGTACGGTCTAGAGGGGATTGGATATATTTCCAGGTAGCCCAGGCTGCAACTATTCACTTAATGAGAGAGTAAAGTTTAGGAGACATCAAAATATATGAGTAGCCTAACAGTGTCAAGACATTTGTGTAAAAAATGATTTTGCATATTTAGAGGATAGTCATTAGGAATGCAGTTGCAGCAGTTACACAGGTTTTATAGAACTCTGACAAATTAACTATGTTCACAACATTTAGTACATTTACAGTGTTACAAAAATGTTTGCATATGTTATACAAGACAGGAGGAGGTAAAGGTTCTTCAGTATGTATTTGAAAGTGACGGTGCAATGGTCACTAATTTTTGGTCATATACTAATAAGGAATTGACTTTATCAGGCTATTTAGTTATACGTTTATCAGGGGATGTATGGTTACTGATTGATGTATCTGGTCTACTCAGTTCATTTATAAGTGGGCAGAGGTTGAAGTCATTTAGGTTGTGTTATGACTTAGCAAGACAAGTTTATTTATTTATTTTATTTTACATTTGTTGACCGGGCTAGTCCAGCTGGATACATGTCCATTTTCAGCAGAGGCCCGGGGAGAAAAGCTCCTCGAAAGTAAAGTACAATATTATATATAAAAACAAAACAAAATTTCACAGGTGCAAGTACAATACAAAATTAAGCTATTTGATACATGAAAGATCATATAGATGTGAGTAGAGTAGAATATAAGGAAATATGTTCACTTCAAAACACATTTGATTGCAGAATCTTATGATAAGTATCTTTTGTTAACATAGTAGGCAGTCTGAAAGACATTTTTGGATATAGATAGAGAATCTAATCAATTTTAAGGCCTGTTATATTTATGGTTTTCATTAGGCAGTTAGTATATACAGTAATAAGACAGGTATCGTTGTGAAAAAAAAATGACGTGAGAGGTTAGTCTGGGTTCATACAGGTGCATAACCAATGGGATTTGATATAGGTTTTAAGCCTGATTTTAAATTGTGTTAGTGAAGAAAGGGAGGTCAGGTCACTGTGGAGAGAGTTCCAGGTTTTACCCACGGTATTAGAGAACAGAGAGTCCCCAGCCTTATTGTAGGTTTTGCCTATTTGTACTAGTATTTTATTAGATGAGCGTAGGGTCTTAAGGTTGCTGTAGGGGGTGATAAGGTTGGTAAGAATTGGTGTGTTATTAGGCTGATACAGGATTTTGTAGGCAAATGTTAATTGTTTAAATAGAAGTAGATTTGGTAACTCTAGCCAACCTAGTTGTTCATAATTAATACAGTGATGGGTTCCGAATATAGAGCCTGTTGCAAATCTAGCAATATTGTTATAGGAGACAGCCAGTTTGTTCGTGTTGTTTTTTGAGAGGTTAGTATATATAGGGGAGGCATAGAGGAGGGTAGAGATTAAATCGGTCTGGGCAATAGTAGATCTTGCTAGTGGGGTAAGAAAGGATTTGATTCTATAGAGGGAGCCTAGTTTTTTGTTGACTGTTTTTATGGTATTGTTAATGTGACTATCAAAGTTAAGGTTATTGTCAATTAGTACCCCTAGGAGTTTTGTGGTAGAGTCGGGGGATATGATGGTTCCATTGTTCGATGTGACAGTAAAGTGTAGTGGTGTGGCCCTATTGGTGGGAGTAAAAAGTAGGAGTTTGTTTTTTTGGGGGTTCAGGATGAGGCACTGGTGTAGTAACCATTCCTCAACTATGTTAAATATTTTTTGGGTGAGAGACTGAAGGTCTGATGGAGTTGGGGCTGAGCATATTAATGTGGAGTCATCTGCATATTGTATTATGGAAGCTTGAGGAATTACAGTATGCAGGTCATTGATGAAAATAGAAAATAGAAGAGGTCCAAGTATAGAACCTTGGGGGACACCAAGTGCAATGGGGAGATAAGTTGTTCTCCCACAGAACTGCTTGTTGCCTATTGTTTAAGTAGGATTGAAACAATTGCATAGCCAGTGCATCAATAGATAGGTCTTTGAGTATGTTTATGAGAAATTGGTGGTTAACCATATCGAAGGCTTTAGAGAGATCAATAAAGAGGGCTGAGGATAGAGTGTTGTTATTGCAATTTTTGTTTATACAGTCAGAGAAGTATAAAAGGGCAGTAGTAGTACTGTGAAATGGCCTGAAGCCATGTTGGCAGTTAGCTAATAAGTTGTTATCCATTAGGTGATTTAACAGTTGCTTATGAATGCATTTCTCCAGGATTTTTGCCAGTGGAAATAGTATAGCAATAGGTCTAAAATTGGATAACTCCCTGGAATTTCCACCTTTATGATGGGGGATAATATGCGCGATCTTCCAAATAGATGGAATAGTTCCCTCAGAGATTGTTCTGTTAATAAGAATGGAGATGGGGTAGGCTATGGCATTTGCAGCTTTTTGTAGATATTCTGCAGGAAGGAGATCTGCTGCAGTGGTGGTAGGTTTTAGTAAAAGGGTACAGATAAAGGATGTAGGGACAGGTTTGAGATGAAATGGGGGAGGTAAGGTAGTATTAGAGGGTGACAGAGATGAGCTATCAGGAGTTAGTTGATTGGCAAGAGACTGAATGGTCTCAGTGAAGAATGTATTAAAGGTACTTGTGATTTGCTTTGGATAGTCATGGTCAGTACCTCCAGGGGAGGGAGTGACAGAACGGCCTGGGTGTAAGAGTGTGTTTATCCCTGCCCAAAATGTTTGTGGTTTGTTTTGCTGGGTATGTTGGAGTTGAATGTAATAGTTTCTTTTGTCTGACAGAATGGCTTTTTTTGTATAATTTCTTAGCTGTCTGAACTTTATGTGATCCCCTGGGTTTTTAGTAGTATGCCATTTGGTCCAGACTTTATTTCTGAGGAGCATTTTTTGTTTTGTCTCTTTTGAGAGCCAGGGGGCAGGTTTGTTCCTAGTTCTAATGGTCCATTTTGGAGCATGGAGGTCAAGAATACTTAAGAATTTAGCATTAAAGTAGATTACTGCTTCCTCTAGAATTAAGTTTTTGAGGGGTGACCAGTTGCATGCTTTAAGTTCATTTTGGAAGATATCAGGGTTAAAATTTGTATTACTCCTTATTGTTCTATAGGTAATTGGACTTGGGATGTCACTCTTAAATCTGAATATGAAGGTGAGTGCATGGTCGCTTATGTCCTCAGGGAGAGTCCCTACTTTGTAACTTTGGTGGTCTATTTATCAGAATCCAATCTAGGGTGCTTTCATTGTTATTGTGTTTATTGGTCCTTGTGGGGGAGCTAATAGTTTGAGTAAACCCATGTAGGTTAAGATGGGTAGAGGGCTGTTCAGAAGTACAGCTTTTCCAGTTGATATTAAAGTCACCGAGTACTATTGTTTCTTGGTTATATTGAAACCCCCTGATATTAGTATTTTCTTATTTCTTTATACTGTCGGTAAGTTGAAAACATGAGGAGGAGGAGGAAAAATACTGAGTGCACAACAGTTGCATGTCGTGCATTCTCAGATAGATAAATATCATGTAAAATGCCATCAGGTAAACAAACGAAGTAATATCCAGTTAGGGCTAAATTTATTGTGGTAGATGAAGTGACAATGATTTGGAAGTCAGTAAATAACTTGGTCACTAGCATACAGTTACCAGCTGTACAGGTACATGGTCTATCAAAATGAAGGAGAGTATAATTAGGAAAGTAAGGCTGAAAGGCAGCTGTGGACAGCCTTAGCCAAGTTTCACATAATGCACATGCATCTAGATTATACGGTTGCCAAATTTTCAAATGCACAAAATGGGACATTTTTGGAAGAACTGTAAGATTTTGCAGGACAAAACATACCCAAAGCCAGTGCAAAGGTCAGGACATCACTTTTTGCCAAAATAAAACCTTATCCGTACTGCATTTGAGTTGCTTATGCTATTTCATGTAATATTTAGGTGTTTCTGCATAACGGTTTTATGCAACTATTAGAGAAAAGTTATGAAATACATTTTGTCCTAAAACCTCAGGACATCTGCCATTTTCTAGGTTTTTTTCCACAGGATACAACTGTCCAAAGAGGAACTGTCCCTTGCAAAGAGGGACAGGTGTCAACCCTTGATTATGCACTGACACTAGCAACACTTTTGCTCAAGGTTATTAATTATTACACCATAACTGTTGAGCCCAATTTCAAGGTATTTTGCTGTATTGTACTGGTAGCAGGCAAAACATGTCCTGGATTGTTGAAAATGCTTGTAGGGAGCAGTGCTGCAGTAGATGCCACCTTAAAATAATAAGCTAAGATGGTAACCTTGCAGTGAAACTTATATTGTGCAAGGCTTTTGGAGAGCAGAAAAAGGAAAAACAGGCATTTCCTTTTTATAGGAGAGGATTCAGAAAATAAGGTATAGTGAAGATAGGAAGAATTATGGGACTTTATATATATATATATATATATGTGTGTGTGTGTGTGTGTGTGTGTTAATACTGATCCTCTCTGAGTCCTGCTGGAAGTTGTATATGGGCACAGGAATAGTCTGTCATAGAACAACAGGACATTATAAGGTATCAGAGATGCTGAAATTGTAGGGGAAAAAACTGTTTACATAGACAAGTAGGCTTCATATTTGAAGCACAATAAATTATTGTGGTGATCCTTTTGGTAAGAATGAACACAAGTGATTTTGCTACTTGGTTTCAAAGAGGTGAAGGCTAATCTATACTTGCAGGAAGTTTGAAGTAGCATTAACAAATACAGTTATAGAGTGAGTATATAATGTGGTAATTAAGGGGTTAAGACTGTGTGTTTTGAGTTACTACTGCGAACTATGTACGTATGTTATTTGTTATTTGTTATTTGTTATTTGTTATTAGCAAGCAGTTTCACTTTTAGAAAAGCCACATGTTTAAGGACATGGCTCTGTCCACAAGCTTGCCTCCCTTTTTAGGTTACTTATTACTTAAATATTTCACTACAGTGAAATAGTATTTTACTGCCATTTTTATGTGACATCTAGTTTAAATGTGCTATATAGCATAGTTTAACTATAAATAACCAAGTAGTTAATGGTAAGATGAAGCGGCTTTATAACCCCATCTGACATTTTTACTACATGCAGGGGTCCTTGACTCTTGAACATCTGCTTCAATAATTTGTAGATGATCATTTGTGTATAGAAAGGGAACAAGGCCAGGCTGGAAACCAACTCATTCTCCACATTTCTTATTTCAGCAAGTGTTTGTCCAGAACACTTGTAAATTAATTCTCTTCTCTAGATGTGTTAGACTCCTTACAGTTACAAGGTTGTTGTTTTCACATCTTCAATACATTACTAAATAGTTTCACTGAAATTCAAGAACTCAGAGCTTTCTTTTCAATAATTATATCTAGAATCTATTAGGTACCTCTGCTGCAGTATCTTAAAGATATACTGAATTTTTCTAATTGAATGTTCTGTCTGTAGCACATTCATTCTGGCAGAACGTTTGCAAATACCCTTTCTTTCAAAAGTCTGATTTAAACTCACTGCCATTAATGTCAGATCTGGTTCTGATATTCTACTTATGAACAGTTCTGCTAAGGAGTATGCCCGAGCACTCTTTGTAATTGCTCTGTATAGCAACAGACAAATAAGAATTTACCCTACAATTCCTAAATCCAATAACATTTTCATATCTGTTTTGGAGGTCGAATTGATACTTTCAGCCCACCTCTGGCTGCTAGATGCCCTGGTATATGACTTGAAATTTGTTATTCCATTTTGTTTAATAACAGTGGCATTATTTTGATGTAAACTGCATCTACTAAAATCATGAACACCTTATTTATAACTGTTTCTGCAAAATCAGTACATGTTATTTTCTAAGATCCACCTGAACATTTTCCTGGGTTTAGCAGTTCTTGTCATGCATTTTTTGTTCCATCTGGCATGGTGCATTTTCTTTACACAGACTTCCAATTTCCTGATCTAGCTTTGACCACCAGGTAGAGTACACTTACTATCTACTGCTTTAATTTTCACAATATTTGCAATAACAGAGTGGCCCAGACTACATGCGTCCAAAACAATTCTTCTCAGTTTACACAAGGCAGAGCCTCTTTCCAGTAAAAGTTAAAGTTTCTTTTAATAGAACATTTCAGTCTCTTATCTGCTTTTTGGATGCCATGTTTTTATTACAAAATTCAGTAGACTTGACATTACATGCTCCGTTCTACTTACAGTAAATGTGCTACAAATTCAGCTTAAGAGGAATGTGCTAAAAGTGTTCTTCAGTCAAAGCCTTCAAAGAATTTATGATTCCCTCTGTCTACTAACATGAAACCTCAGGTAATAGAACACTTGAGTGTGTATGCATCGCCATGACTCTTAGAATCTTCGCATTCTATTTCATGGACAGAGAGTGATCATACTAAAGTCCAGCTATAGATTCCTGCTGCAAGCATTGTAGGTAAACAGCTATGATCATCAAGCAATACTAATCGTATAATGTAGTATATATGCCACTTGAATTTTTTACACCCATCCACCCCAGTTAAGAATGGAATTTGTTTCCACGAAAAATCAAAGCATGCGATTCTTATTTGATTCACGGATACTTTATATCTCTGTAAGAGAAAGAGTGACTGATGTATTTTCAAAAAAATAAATAAATAAATGTATTATTCACTTCTTTTGATATATTCAAACCATGAGTCCATCACTGGTTTGATTCCAGCTTGGTAATTTTTGAACAGTTATCTACGTTTTCTAAGGCAGAAACCTCACTGCCACATTTTTTCTTCTATATGTGCGATACTTTAAAGAACTGAGACCACACATACAGTTTGAATCCACTTTATTACTAAACACTATGCAAATAAGCAGCAAAATTTTATTTTCACTCACTGGCTCACTTTTACAAAAGGCTGCTTTATAAACTGCAGCAGCGGCATTTTTTATGCTCTCCAGGCAGAGTTTTTTTAAGTATAATTCCAATGTCTTTGAAGGGTCTTTAAGTCATTTGCAAATTTGTTTTTTTTTTTTGTTTTTTGTTTTTCTTTTTTTGTCATGTGATGCCTCTTCTTTCTATTTATTTATTTTTATCTTTTGTTGACCAGGTTAGTTCCACTAGGCTAATAGCCTCTTTTCAGATGAGACCCGATATGGTATTTATACTACTTGGGAAAATTTGGCCATGGCATCAGGGAACTTCCCCCACTCTTTTCTGTAGGTGTCATGGGATCTTTTACATCCACTTGAGCTACCACCAACTCAAGCAGATGGGGCCTCAGTTTAACATCTCATCCAAAGGATGCTACACTCAGGTGTGCGGCACGCCCTTATGCTGTACTACAGTGTCAGCAATTGCTCCACCTGGTGTGGTAATATATCCCACAGCCATCTGTTCCAGAGGTGAGTTTGCTACCTGTTGTTCCACTGACCCTGCAGTATTCAATAAGAAATACATCTATACAGTTATCACAAAACCATAGCAATTATGGGATAGGGCATCCACATTGGTAAAAGATTACATTACACTGTGGAGCTTAACACAATATACTGATAAGGCCTCTGTAGTTTTATTGTGAGAACCAGAGTTACAGAACATGAAGCTGGTTTTAAACATATTAAGTATTACCATTTCTCAGGACTCCAATTCAAAGCACACGCCTTACACACCTTTAACAACTAGGAAAAACAAAGATCAGCAAATTCATTATGCCCTATAATAAACTAATAAGCATGTGAACATTGGTTCTAAATGATAGCTACTGTTGAAGTGGCACTCCAACTCCCTGTGCAAAACATGGGAAAAAGGGGTTGTAGATGGATGGATGGATGAATGGATGGATGGATGGATGGATGGATGGATGGATGGATGGATGGATGGATATTGCTATGACAGGTCTATGATGATTTTCAATCAGTTTTAGCACAATCTCTTTCCTCTACAACCTGACTAGTATGAACTGGACATCTACAGAAAGATAAGGTGTGCAATGCTTTAGAAAGCTATGGTGATAGTGTGTCTGCGTGTGTACGTGTGTGCGTGTTTGTGTGTGTGTGTGTGTGTGTGTGTGTGTGTGTGTGTGTGTGTGTGTGTGTGTGTGTGTGTGTGTGTGTGTGTGTGTGTGTGTGTGTGTGCGTGTGTGTGTCTCTGCATATGTATGCTTCCCAAAATAAATTGGCACCCTCTCCAAGATTAGTTTCTATGTCTTGAGCCCATTGAGTGCTGAGATACAATCCAACTGTCTGAACTGGATAAGTAGGTTATTATGGATGCATAAAGGAAAGTTGTAATAATATATGGTAAGATCATTGTTATGTTAGAATGAGCCAACTTTAATGGCCAACCAACTAAATAAAAATGCCTTTCCATACCTCATTAACTTTCAAGACACTCTTCTGATCCTGTTTTATTCAGACTTTTGCACAGAAACACCACATACTGCTTGTTAACTTAAACAAACAACAAATCCTCCCATTCATGGTATCAGCTGTACTAGTGAATTATTAAAGAAGCTGCTTCCTACATGTATTAACATAAAAATGCATCTATAAAAGTTCTCTTTCCATTTACTTCCTACTAAAAAAACTGGAAAACTGCTATAATTATCCCCATCCCTAAAGTATCCAACATATCACATTACGTTATTTCATAAACTGCTTATTAACTTCAAGAAAGACTGGTATACTCTGTATCAACTATAATATTACAGCTTTTTAGTTCCTTACTATAGATATTACATACCCAAACATGGACAAAGGCTTTTTAACCTGTGTATTATAGAAGCATTTTAAGTAAGTCAACCACTCCCTCATCCTAAACAACCATCTAGCTTGAACTTCAGCCAAAATACCTTCACTTGGATGACCAGCTATTTTAACTGTCATCCTTTCAAATTAAAATGTGTTGTTCTGTCTCTTCCACCCTACATCTTTCATTTCAGGCATTTCACAATATTCAATTATAGGTCATATCCTCTTCTCACTTTTCATTAATTATCTCCCACAAGCCTTAGTCATACAAGCATGACCCTTTATGCTTATTATCCCTTCACACTATAATCCTCAAACAACCTAAAACAAACCTTTCAACAGTACTTCTGCACTATTTAATTATGGATGTATATGAACAAACGAAGAGTAGACATATCAAAAACAATGCTGACTGGAACCTCCCAAAGATGGTTCAGCAACCTTCATTTACGATAACAGATCACTTAGGTACCTTTCTCATAGGTCCATAGGTTCAGAGGTGTATACTAGGCTAATGACTGCTAGGGCCCTTATAAGCCTAGCCATGCAACCCAAATGTGACACACAAATTTGATTTATATAAAGGGTGATTTACTGACCATAGACAGCAGACCAAAGTTGAATTTCTGAATGTCCATCCATTGCTCCAAGTTGTATTTAAATAGGGTTAGAGAAGAACTCTGCTTCACATGGATGGGGGCTTGTTGCAGAGAAAGGGAATTGTCTGAGAAACATATCTATCTCTTCAACATGCTCTGTTTATGTCGCAAGCAAAATTTAGGTCTTTTGATCTAGTAGTTCTGATGCTGTTTGTTTTGCAAATGTGCAAAAGGGTAATCAAAACAGGGTCCAGGGATGCTCGGTATGCCAGGCAAAGATCACCTCTCAGTAGTCTATATGATACAGAGTAAAGATACAGCGCTTTAAGGTGATTAGCTTAGGACATTTTGTTTCTTCTCTGTATTCTTTTTGTAATAAACCTTTGTGGATGCTCCAGTTACTGCATGTGTCTGGTCAGGTACATACCAAAGAGGCCATTATACTCTATGATGGACCTGATGAAGTCTGAGCACAGTGGTACATTGATCTCTCTGCACCTCGATGCCATGCTCTTCCTTATAAGCTGAACAACATAGAAGTATTTTCTTACTATCTTGGATGCATGTTGGTCAAAGGTGAGGTTACTATCCACATGAGCTCCCAGATCTCTGACTAGTGAATCAGTTTTTATGATTATTCATACCAGTACCTAGTAGTTAAAATAGACACCTTACCAACCTTCAACATCCACACTGATAATATTACTAACAAAGTTTTGCCACAGTTAAACCTCTCTTATAATATCTCATCTCTGCTCTCTTCAAAAGTATTATTCTCCTTAGCTAAACATCTTCATACCACAATTGGTGTGTGGATTACCACTCACTGCCTTGGGCTATTTTCTAACACCAACAAAATGCAGAAGACACTAACGTCTATTAGCTGCTTCACTAACCTCCCAGACACATGATATACCATTGCCTCCTCCTCTTCATACTCCTCTTCTTCACTATTAGTACCCACTACCAAATATCCTAAGAGCCACCTTTCTTTTCTCCATCACCACTTACAAACTTGTCTTCCTCAGTTTCTCTCTACCACTAAAGATCCTACAAAACATATTCACCATACCTTATTCTTTCTGTGACAACAATTCTACAGCCATTTTCTTACAATACCAACCCTTCATTTTTTTGTCAGTGAAACAGCATTTCATAAGCTGGCAAATGCTGCCTAAACATCACTCTTGGCTGACATACACAACTACTGTTACCTTCTAATCTTCAGATACTTAGAAAAACACACTGATTTAACTCCATCTAAAGCAAATGCCATTATCACACACCTTAAAGTCCCAGACATTAACTATTCCTTTAATATAATTATTTTTTTAGTCAAAATTGTTTAGTTTAAATAATGCTCACCTATATAAGCCTGAGTATGCAGAACCCCACTGTATAAACTTCATGTTTCTTTAAAACGTTCACAGTTTTTTTCCTCTCTAGCAGTGCAAGTGCTGTACCCATGCCATTTGGTTCCAGGTTGTGTCTGAAAAGGATAAACTGACCAGTCTACAAATGCAGTTGACAAATGTGAAATAGTAATTACCTTACAAAAAGGCTACTCATTGTATTCTAGTATGACTGAAAGTGTTCATTCATGAGCCTTACGTGGGGCAGGGATTCCTTATGTTATGCATCAGAGTTTTATTCTAATACTCAGCTATTAATAAAAAGCACCTCAAATAACTTCAAACAGGAAGCCAGCTCATGCAAGAAGCACTCGTTAACTGAGACTACAGATACGTGTCCACTCACCTCTGTATCAGAGACTAACATAAAAACCCACTACATTACAGGTCTGTGTTACTCACACTAAAGTTGCTGAAGCAGACACATCCCCCCTAGATGGCTATGATAGTGTAAATTTCATTACCCTCCCGTGGTCACTGCAAGTTCTTCCATTCATTTCAATGAGTTCTGCACAAGGGAAATTATTTTTCATATTTCCTGCTGTTTCAGAGATGGAGAGCATTTGTCTCAGACACATCCACGCTTATGACTACACTCTTTCTTCTGCTCTCTTTACATTTCTGGCACACATTTTAAGTTTTAACTCTGCCATTTGCCATCAGATTTACAAAACAAGTACTTTGAAGGTGATGTGCCCTACAACAAGAGCCTCACTCTCCTCCTAGTTGGCACTGGCACGGCCAGGACTGGCAAGTCACCATTCATTAATGTACATTCTTGTCTGTTTCACATAGTTACACACTGATTTCAAGGCTGAACATCAGAGCACTAG
>NC_056725.1:459534367-459551867 GCF_019279795.1 Protopterus annectens | reverse complement strand
AATGTGGGGAGAAACCATCTGAGGCACTGCTTTCATCTCGTTGAACAGTGACAACAATGGCTTATGATCGGTGCAAACAATAAACTTCCTGCCATAGAGGTATTTATGGAAGCGCTTAATTCCAAAAATTACAGCCAAACCCTCTTTGTCTAGCTGGGAATAATTTGACTCCGCTGGGGTTAAGGTTCGTGACATGAACCCGATGGGTCTTTCTTGTCCATCTGGCATGCGGTGTGCCAACACGGCCCCTAGCCCATAAGGTGATGCATCACATGACAGAATTAAGTCCTTGTGACTATCGTAGTGCACCAACACCTCTGAGGACAGCATTAGCTCCTTGGACTGCTCAAACGCTCTGTCCTGTTCCTCCTGCCACGTCCACACGGTCTCCTTCCTTAATAGTTTATGTAAAGGAGCTAACAGCGTTGACAGGTTTGGTAGGAACCTGTTATAGTAGTTGAGTAAGCCTAAGTAGGCCTTCAGTTCTGTAACATTTGTGGGTGCAGGTGCCTGTTGTATGGCTTTTACCTTGTTTGGCAGGGGGTGTAGGCCCGATGCATCCACCTTGTAACCCAGGAACTCTGCTTCCTTTTCCATGAAAGCACATTTACTCCGCTTCACCCGCAGACCAGCCTCTCGCAGTCTCCTCAGCACCTCGTTCAAAGTCTCCAGATGCTCGCGGTTGTTCCTACCCGTCAGCAGGATGTCGTCCAAATAGACAGCCACATTTGGGATTCCTGCCACCAGTCCCTCCATTATTCTCTGGAAAATAGCTGGACTAGAGGAAACACCAAAGGGTAAATGATTAACTTGGAACAAACCTTTGTGTGTGTTAAGGGTGACATATGACTTTGACCCTTCATCCAGAACGACTTGTTGATATGCATGACTGAGGTCCAGTTTGCTAAACTTTTCACCTCCAGACAGCTTTTCAAATAAATCCTCCAACTTTGGTATTGGATACTGCTCCAGCTTTGAGACTTGGTTAACGGTTAGCTTGTAGTCACCACATATGCGTACAGTATCATCTGGCTTTAATACTGGAACAATGGGTGCCGCCCACTCCGAAAACTTTACTGGTTCAATTATACCTTGCTTTGTGAGTCGCTCCAGCTCAGTCTCCACTTTCTTCTTCATTGCGTATGGTACGGGTCTTGGTTTGTAAAATCTTGGCGTTGCGTTTTCTTTGACGTGTATCTTGGCTGGTGGACCCCTCCAGGTACCCAGTTCCTCTTTGAACACTTCTTCATTGTTCTCCAGCACATCTTGCAAGGTCAGCAGATGCTGTTCTATTTTATGGAGCTGTAGACAGCCCATTTCCAGCTCCTTTAGCCACGCCCGGCCTAACAGGTTTGGTCCGCTACCTGCCACCACCATGACTGGCAACTGTTTGACTTTGTCTTTGTGTGTTACAGTTACTTTTGCCATCCCTAGGGTGGGGACTTTTTCACCTGTATATGTTTTCAAGGTCACTGAACAGTCCTGCAACTCCTGAGCTTCATTTTCTTGCCATAACTTCCCATATTCAGCCTTTGACAGAACTGTCACACTACATCCAGTATCCACTTCAAAATGGACCATTTTACCATTTAAGTCCAACTGTACTGTAATGCAAGGACAGAAAGGGAAACCGGAAAATAAAACAACAGTATGCACACCACATGCGTGAAGCTACAGACCAACAAACCAGTGAAGAAGAGGAAGTGTTTACTATGCTTAACATGAAAGAGTCAATGATGGAAAGAGTCGATCCCATCCTCGTCGCCAATATGTAATATCCTTGTAAATAAGGAGACCAAACGGTTCTTGAAATGTAGGGATTTTTATATAAGAAAAACAGGTGCCACCAACATGCTACATGTTCACATCTTCCACATAGAAGCGTACACCGGAACTACTGGGTGAACAGAGAATACCAGAACCAAAACTAACCTGTTGTCAGCCCACAGCGCCCCTACAGGTCACTAACAACATTACCTGCCCTATACTACACCTACATAGTGAAGCTGGTTGTATATGCATCCATGACAGTAGTTAGAAAACCTTATAGTCAATTCTAAACTTAGCATTCAAGTTATTGCTTTTTTCATTGAGGTTGAATATCTTGTGAAAATATTTTCCTATTGTACATATTTTGTAATGACTTGCTCATTGTGTATCACAATTCTGACTTACTTTAACATTTTGTTCCTTTGTTGCTTGTCTATTACTATAGTCATTGTTACTTATCCTGCCCTGCAGTTATCCAATTGTACTAAATACATAAATAAAACATTTCTGCATCTTTGGTTTGTATTGAATTAATATAGCCTCTTTCAGTAGCATCTTTCACCCCCTCACCCCCAATATGAGGGAAAAATGGTGCAGCCTAGTATACTGTGAAATGGTAATTACTATGTCTCAACACCCCTGAACAAACAGAAAGAACACTTGGCTTTAGTTAAATAAAGTATCTCCCAATAGTCACACTTCCTCTGACACCACAGATTCATTAAGTTGGTGTTGTACATTCAGACTACTCAAACTCCTGTCAGACTCAACAATATTCAGAAACTGCTGACACAGACAAAGCCTATTATGCATGTAACTATGTACTGCAATGAAAAGTGAAAAAAAAATCAGGAAAAAGAAATCAAAATGTACAGACAAGCTAGGTGGAGGTTAACAATGATTTGCAAACCTTCAGAATGAACTCACTCACCTCAGAAGTTTTTTTTTTTTTTTTTTTTTTTTTTTTTTTAAACTTCCAAGTTCATGCACAGTCCCACAGCTCCACCAACTGGCCACTGCATGTTAACTAATGTTCTATCCCACAGAAGATGGGCAACTACCACATACAGGACTTCAAAACAGACTTTTCAGAATGACAGCTACTCACTGTGCTTTTGTTCATGTAGAGTAAGGTATTACAAGTTTTGAGAATAATAAATTTCTGGGCTGTAAAATGTATTCTGACAAGGCTTTACAATGGTCATTAATGCCCTGAATCTCCTCAGGAAGAAAGTTTCTGCAGTTATTGCCTATTAGGAAGGCGGCATAGGCTGTGATCATAGGAAACTGGATCAGCTGTGCACCAGTCCCATATATTCATGGCTTGTGCACAGCAGTGACTGCTTCCTTCTAGGCTAGGTGCAAGAAACAGAGCCCAAAGATGAACAACAGAAAGTACACACACATTCGTCCTGCAGGAGAAGTCAGTTCCTACCAGCAGCAGCACAGGTCTACAGAGGTCATAGGTCACTGTCAGAGCTGGAAGTGTTGCACTGATTCATAGCCACCTGTAAACAAGTCCCAGGCAATGCAGCATTGCAGCTTCACATCAGCACCACTCCCAGAAGCACTGTAGGGCTTGGGGGCATACTGGTGAGTGTGTGAATAGAAATTGAAGGACTGTTGTCTCAGATAAGAGGCAGCTCATAACAAGCCTTACTTACAGCTCCAGGGTCTAGGGTTCGATCCTAATTTCCAGTCACTGTCCATCTGGATGGAGTTTGCATGTTCTCCCCATATCTGTGTGAGTTTTCTCTAAATACTTTAGTGTCCCTCCCCTTCAAAAAACACACTGGTTAATTGGCTGTACTAAATATTCCATGGGTATGTATTTACCCTTGTTCTTATGGCCCAGTTCATGGATAAAAAGGGTACATAGCTCACTCACTCACTCACTCACTCACTCACTCACTCACTCACTCACTCACTCACTCACTCACTCACTCACTCACACAGTTAATTAGTGGTAAAATAAATAAGTCCCAGGCTGAACTGCATAATATCCTGACATTAATAGTGTGTGCAGAGTGTTTCTCTTATTCTAGATGAAATGTACAGAGGAAAAAGTTTCTACAGTTCCTGTATAAGCACTTCTCCCAAGGTCACTCCAATAAATATCTGTTTTTGGATGACTACTGACACTTGGCCTCCCCATTATCTGAGTCCATTCCACTTTGTCAAACACATTTTGTAGTACTTATGCTTCAGCTAATTTTACACAGCAGCCATCCTAGGTCTTGTAGCTTTGGGCAGGTCTGCAGGGTAAGAGTTGAAAGGTTGGCATATCAGCTTTGATTTTAATTTGCTTCTGTGTCATGGTGCATTGGCAGCTCAGAGATAATTCACATGGTGTAATACCGTACACCAGCTACATCATGCTGCTAAATGAACAGCAGCAACTGAACCCAAACTGACTGCAGTGCAATAGTTATAGCATCTTGGTCAGTAAGTCACACTTTCATCTTTATGCAGTTACTAGGACTAGCCATCTAAAACTAAATGGAAACAGTCCACCATCCAATGTACCATGCCTTACTTATATACTAATATTTTAACACCCCATTCTACTGTAGTTTACTTTGGCTTGGGACTAACACTGACCTCCCAAAACTGGATGCAACCAGCCCTCTTTCCCTATCACCCAGTGCCTCATATATTAAATGTATAATATACCTTCTTATTGCAGGGTATCTTGGACCCCCTACCTTTTTATAGTGCTAGTCTTCATCTAAGCATCTGCAGTTTGTCTGGTCTGGAACACAAGCATTCATGTTTACCAGGCCTCACCCCCCCCCCCCCACATGCCAGCATAAGTGTCACTTTACAGCACTCCTCCGACTGTCAATTTGTCAACTCATTCATCTTACTCCACTAAAAAAAAAGAGGACTTCCTTTTAAACTAGCTGCCATGAAGAGTTGTTTACTTGACAAGGTAATATAATTTCCAAATGTACGTTATCATTTGTGGTGCAGACTGTAAAAAGAGAATTTGTCAAGAAATCAGTAGTGCTAAATTCTAAATGTTCAGGAAAACAGTCAGGACAGACAGTATTTGCATCAGTGAAGGTGTTCAACTAATTCCATACCAACTTTAAAAGTCAGCATGTTGCAAAATAGAGTCGTGAAGAGGATTCAAATTAAAAAGACAAGAGAGAAAATTAAATTACAGGAATTGCACACTGTAAAAACAATGTCCCAGTTCACATGAGTGAGAAAGAAAAGAAAGGAAGTGAAAATTAATGTTGCACCATAAAGAAAGAAAAAGAGGAAGAGAGGAGTGCTATCTTGAGTACTTCTTTGACAAGCTATAAGAACAGGGCTACTGTTCAAATGCTTGCACCCACAAAAGGTTACAGTCCATGGCCTCTTATAAGGGTCTATCAGACATAATACACTAATACCACCTTCCGAACAGCATCTCTTTCCCATTCCTATCCATCAGCATTTAACATTCCTGTCCTGCCTCCAAGAGACCTTTCTTCCCCTTCCCCAACACACACACACAGGTCCAGCACATACAAGCAACAGAAACTAAGAATGGCTTATACTTGGAGTTAATATAAACCATTTGTACCACTGACCATTATTCTCACCAAAACCTGTTACTGAAAAGGTTAGCCTGAACAATCCCATGGCCTACTGAAAACATTGATTATTCCTGTATCTACTGCACACCTGAAACCCTTCAGGTCCATCCATTGTTCAAGTAATCATGTCTGCAGAAGGTAAGCACTGGTTTGCCAAGCTGGTACATACTCTGGTTCCCCAAATACATGTATACTGACTGTAAGCAAACAAAGTTCCACACACAATACTGACAACAGCCATAAACTGTAACTAGATTGTATGAACACTGATAAAGAAAATACATCGGTATGAACATTAGTCAAAGATTCAACTAATTTCATACAGTGCAGTGTCTTCTCCCCAAAAAGTAATGCAAAAGTGAAATTATGATAACATTTATATTACAAATATAAACTAAACCTATTTTAGTTTAACAAAAAGCAACGAAAAAAAGATTTCACCCATCAACCTTAATGGCCTTCCTTTTCAGAACACTACAATACATCTGTAAAAATCCCTTATTTCTTATTCATACAAAACAAGACATTTAAGCAACTAAATAAATATCTCTGACATTTATGGCTAAGGCAGACCAGCATTATTCACACTAGTAACACTACAGAATTAGCCCAGGCAGTGGGGACCACAGCAGGAATGACATAATCAGGAGATCCCTGCAGAATTAGCCCAGTCAGTGGGATCACAGCAGAATGAAGCAATTCAGGAAGCCAGTACAGGATTGGCAGACTACATGGAGCCCACAGCAGGATTTACAGAATCAGAAGACACCTTCAGAATTAGTATAGCCAGGAGTGACCACAGCAGAATTAACAAGCTCAGAATGTTAGTACAGGATTAGCAGAGTCCAAAGGGACCACAACAGGATTAATAGAATAAGGATGCCCCTACAGAATTATCCTTGGCAGTGGGGACCACAGCAGGATTAACAGAATCACAAGACCACAATAGAATTAAATGAATCAGGATCAATGGCATCATAATTAAGATATTTGAATTTGCGCAGTCATGTACATGCAGCAGGATTAACTGACTCATGGCATCCCATCTGGGAATTCACAGATCTACTGAAATCAGTAAGTTCGAGTTTTGACAGACACTCACAGAAATAAGTTCACCCAATCTGCTGACCATGTGAAATTATTTTACAATACAACTAGTCATGTGTGTGAATTTTAAGGAGACAAAATTAGGGTGGGTCACTGGGATTCTGCAGCCCATTAGAGTCATTATTACCAATGTTATTACTGCAGTTCAACACTACTGCACAAGAGTTTGCTTCTTTGACAAATGTTATTAAAACTATCAAAGTAAGATATCTTGTTTGTCTAGCTCTACTAGTGTAGACGGATAAAGCCCTGGCTATGACTCAGGTAACTCAAGGTTGATTAGTGGCCTGGGCGCTTTCTGCAACTGGTGTGCAGGGGGAGAGGAGAGATGTGGCTTTGTCAGCTCACATCTCCAAGGAGGAAATGTGAAACAATGCATCCTTTAGGAGCAGATTCCCATTGTTGAATCCCTGATGGAGACCAGAGATCCATTGAAAGCAATGGCTTCAAAGGGGACAGGGCTCTTCTAAGGTGTTACGTTATTCAGTGACATGTCCTCACTGATGTCCATTGCATGCTGATCTCTCAGCGCATTCTACATTATGTGATATGGGGTTGCAACTGTAAAAGTAAAAAAAAACACCAATGCTGTCTAAATGAAGACCTTACTTGGTCAGTTCTTGCTCCAGTTTATAGGGAATTAATGGGCTAGCATTCTAAGAAGTTATGATGGTCATCAGGCAACATGGGTAAAAACCTTCAAAAAATAAATAACCAGTCCTGGTTGGAGATTATTTTGACAGGTCTGAGGATCACCAGCAACTGCATGCAGTGAAACATGCATCTCATTGACAGACGGATAAGGCAAAAGTGACAAGGTTTCCCCTGGTTTGCATTGTGAATAGTGATACTTATTCCAGTTCTTGAGGGGAACAAATGGACAGACATTTCTCTGCTAACAGAAAACAGTGGATCATATAAAGCAGGCAGGGTGGCTTGATGCTAAGCATGGGGAGGCCTGAAGAAAGAAAAAACAATAACAACACTCTTTAAACAGGGCAACAAATACCAATAATCATAACCAATGGATGTATGGCTAACAGCAGTAAAGGTTGAAGTAATGAATTCAGACACTTGACAAAACAGACCCTCATCCAGAGATATAGTGAGTTACAGGCTTTCATCTAGAGTGTTGGTGAGTTCAGCTAGACTAATGCTTACTGCACAAATGAATCTTGACCAGATTCCCCCTGGTATGCCAAGAAACCCACCAGCAACCCTGCCCTGGCTGAACAAGGCCATCAAATACCCCCAGTGCTCAATGAAAATAAAGATTTTAGGAGGTGCCCCACCCTCAAACTAAAGCAAATGCTTTGCAAGTGAAAAGCCCTCATCTAGCAACCCTTGTGGGGAGCTTCATACCCCCACCCCTTTCACTCTATTATTTTTACTTCAAGGTTGTTGCACTTCACAGAATGACAAATAATAAAATATGAGCCAATATTTATTTTAGATGTTGCAGTCTTGCAGAAGGAAATGTGCAATAAAATGCAATACCATAAATGTCATTACAACATGAACAGCACAAACACAGATGAGAAAATGCAGCAATTACCATCTATGCTTGAGATACCACAATATGAGTCAATCTAGGTGGACCACTTAAAGGAAGACTTGATTCTGCACCCCCTGCACATGCTCAAAGTCACAGAGCATACACAGCTGGCAGAAGGCTTCAGGAAGAATAAGATATTTAATTCTGTCCATTATCAAGACATGAAAGTATAAAAACTGCAGACAGCCTACCATATGCTCCTTTTTGGGACACCATATCATCCAAATTCAAGCCTTAGAGAGTTAACATGAGACACAAGTTCTACCCTAATTCCATTAAAGAGAATAATAAGAGACAGATTTGGAATATTGGAAAGTCTAAATGTAATATGCATGACTGTTGTGTCCATATTATACTGAATGAGATAAACTCGAGTTTGTACCATCCAATCAGGGATATCATCCATGTGGATTTCTATTGAAGTAAATCCTGGACATGCTCCTGAGAATAGGAGAGGGAAGAACAGACATCATAAGCATAACATTGGTACAAAGGTTGCTTCTTCAGATGATATATGCCTGTGGAAGCAAACATATTGTACATAAAAACAGAAGCCAGGACTGAGGCTTGCAGAATACTGCAAAATTCCAAAAGGATTTAATACAGAAACTAGGCAATGACAATATGTAAATTACATAAAAGACATAAAAGACTGTTGAAATTAAAATGACACTGAGTATGGAAGCATGCAGTCATGGTTCCTACCAAAATCAAAAACAACCATTAATTATCATTAAGTGCAGTTATGAGGCAGTCTCAAGTTTGTTAATCTTAAAGCTAACTGATGCAAATGAAAGAGTCTGTATAAAGAAAGATAAAATTCCAAATGAACTAGAGGCTGGGGATAATCTTCCATACCATATTATGAGTGAGATTTCTATGAGCACAGGATTATAACAATCCCTTTTAAACAAAATCTAAAACTCGCCATCCTCAAAGATGATTATACAATATGGAACATAATCAGACCCAGAGATCCGACCCAGCGATCCAAGGCAAAATGTGAGAAGCATTGATAAGTCTGACGTCTATAAGCTGCATAAACAGTGAACAGTGAAAACAATCATCATGGCCTATTCCAAGTCAACATCTTTTAATTTTCACATTTATTACATTTTTATTATCAGGGCCGCGGTGGTGCAGTGGTTAGTGTTGTCGCCCCACAGCAAGAGGTTCTCCGGCTCAATTCTCGGATGGAGTGCCTTCTGTGTGTTGTCTGCATGACCTCCCTGCAGTCGAGTGATGTTTAAAGACATGCAGGTAGGTGCGTGCGTGAATGGGTGTGCCTTCATTGAAGGTTAAGTGTCAGGCTGGCACCTTGGCACTGTAAAAATCTACTGCCAATTATAAGCGGACCGGTGTTCCGTTTTGGCGACCCCTAACCAGGAAAAGCTGAAAGACATTACTTTTGTTTTACATTTTTATTATCGAGTTTGTATTCTCTTTCACAAAGTAAAAAATATGTTTAATTCACCACACTCATTTGCAACTTTTAAGGGCAAACATGTTTTTAAATATATGAAATAAAATTATAAAACAAGTTAGACAATAATTATACAGCCACACATAAAAGTAATGGGAAGTGCAGCTACCTCCCAGAAATACCAAATAGTTAAATAACAAAAGAGGGGATAAGCCTCTTGGATTTTTCTTTCTTCACTTTTCCTGATTATACTGACCTTTATCCATCATTTAAACAATACAGCTAAAGACAACACATTTAGCCTCAGATTAGACACAATCAGATGCAACCAGGTTCAGTTCATTGTGAGCCTTTGTGGAAGCATCCTAGTAAATATCCCACCCACTGTAAGCAATTGTATTAGAAAAAACTATACTGGCATACAGTGTCAGAAAAATTAAAAGAACTGTTGTCACCACACAGGCTAGAAAGTAAAACTTGTCAATGACTGGACATAGCATGGCAGCATGATTAGCTGCTACAAAAATCTCACTAGATTAAAAAAAACACTGTTTTCTTAAATGTGATTTCTGACTGGTAGACTGGTTAGTGGTTCACCAACTCAAGCCTATCCTCTGTATGATAACAGCATCTCCGTTTGCATTTAGCTTTGTCCATGACTGTGCAACTCATGAAGCTCATACTTGTTCATAGGTTCACAAGTGAGTACTAGGCTAGCTGCCTTAAAGGGTCATTTTAAGCCTAACTGATCATCTGAGGTCAGATTCAAACTCTGTGTCTTGTGTTTATGAGGCAAAGACCTTAACATTTATACCAAACCCACCCCCAAAATGAGGGCTCACGGAATCATACAGGAACTAGCGCTTACAGCCTTAATGCTCTGCACCAAACCATGAATTTCTGAGCTATTGCAGGAGTCAGGCATAAATGCATGAGGACCAGTGGATCAAAAAAACACAGTCCTCTTATAGATGTGTATTTCGGTATTGAGATCACTTACACACTGGTCTATTAGGACCTGATCCAATGCACATAAAAAGTCACCATTAAAAACAGTACTGGGTCTGTTCAGTATCATATGATGCAATTAGCAACAGATTAAAATGAGTTAAATGACAGTCAGGGCAAGACTCTGATTCTACCAGAAATCCTGATGCAGCCATACTAAGTTGGAATTTAAGGTCCAAACTGTGTCCTCTTAACATGGTTAGTAGAGTCTATATTCCTATCAAAGTTAAGTTCCTCCATCATAGAGATGGGACTTAATGGCAGGACTGGTGGTTTCATAACTGAATGAAATATTAAAGTCACACAGAAACAAACAGTTTATCCAATCCAGGTACAGTTCTGATAAAATTACTAGAAGCATCAAGGAAATAACTTCCTCAAAGCAAACTGCTTGTCACCTGATCTGAAGCATTCTGAAATTTAGTTAACTAACAGAAGCTGAAAATACCAGAGACAGCAAAAAACGATGACAAAATAAAGTCAAGGATATGGCAAGACAGACTGCAAGAAAGCATCATAAATGGGAAGCATCACAATTTAATAAAAACACAAATAAAAACCTTACTAAGCTCATCTAAATATAAGTACACATTGTATAATTTTACAGCAAATCACTGCAGCAGCCAACTGGCATCCTGTCCACTTCTTTGTCCATTTTTAAAATAATAGCACGAACCAGGTAATCATGGACTAATAGCCACCAAACAGTATCAACAAGTAGCTTGAGTGATCTAAAACAAGAACGGAAATGGAAATGCATCAAGTACGTGTACAGAGCCAACGCCAATTAAATAACCTAGTGAAGCTCCACCTCTGCCCAGGTGGCATTATAGTGACAAAACACCTAAGCAATGAACATTCAGAACAGACTTAAAAACACAAATACTAAAAGAACCAATATGAAATAGGGGTTTGTTTTAGTCCTCTATCCCAGGTCAAAGGAAATTGTGACAGTGGGAGTGGTCACGTCCATTGCTGTTGCACAGCAGATAAACCCACCCCCATATCATTTCCTTTATACCTAACCATTGTTAACACCCACTCTGCACCCTACTTCCCCTTCCTGTTCTCCACACAAACCAGAACTAACCTCTCCCATACTACACTAGCAAACTATTACTTCTCCTTCCACTACCCACATTACACCTACTCTCCTACTCAAACATCATCTAAGCAACACACTCACACATACCTACCAGCAAAATAAACCTACTACTAACTCCCCAATCACCAGTTTCAGTACTCTAGCACTCAGTACTCTTACCCATCATGCCTTTCTCTAATACCCTTTTTCTTGTACTACCTCCATTACTCCTCCTTCACACTCTCACCTCACTTAATATCTCATACCAGGGATACCTCGTCTCCTTATCATTCATTTGCTATTTTCGCTTCTGTATTTTCTACTGAAATTCCTCTTCCTAAAATCAAAATTCCCCCCACTTACACCACATTTCCTAAAAATAAAACAAAATATTTTATCTTTAACTTTTACAAATATAACTGTCACTACTACCCTAACATTCTTCTACTTGCAGGAGATATTCATCCCAATCCAGGTCCCACTCAACACAACTCCACTTATAATTATACTCCCACTAACCTATATGCCTCTGCCCCCCAAACAAACAAATCTCCTTTTACTCAATAAACACTAGAAGTATATTCAACAAGGTCAGTGAACTTCATGCTAGGATCTCAAGCCACAATCCTGATGTCATCACCCTAACAGACACTCGACTAAAACCCAACACCATGACAAAGACTTTCTCCCTCCTGGCTATAGTACACTGCACCTTGACCACCAAAAGAAAAAGGGTGGTGGAGTTGCCATTGTTTACTCTAACTGCCTTACTCTGACAACTCCTAATAAAACTATCCTGTCCTTTTTCCCTGCTGAAATACTGACAGCCAACCTTGTACTTAACACTCATACCACCATCACAATAGTACCAATCTACATTCCCCCAGGGGATAACTTATCTCTGCTGGAAAACATTCTCTCATACTTCTCTCAACATATTCCTAATGAAACCATTATTCTTGGTGATGTCAATATTAATTGGTTAACTCTCTGTACCCCAAAGTCTTCCTTATACGTCAACTTGTACATCCCCTTACACATCAACTTGTTGTACGGCTTTACTCAGCTTATCATTGATGTCACCCATACCATCAACTCTCATACACACAGCACCCTTATCAACTGGATTCTAGTCTCGAATTCCTCTAAATATCACAATCCTGAAGCCCTTCCCAACATACTAAGTGATCACTCCCCAATAAAAGTACTTAGATATATCCCTCACTTTATTAAACAGCATAGATTTATCACACGCTGCAAGCTTACTAACTTCCACCCTCACACCTTTAAATCTCTTCTCTCTAAAGTTAACTGGAATTTCCTTACTCAACTCCCCCTTGACGATGCTGTCCTGTCTTTCAACTCCACCTTTCTCAGTATTCTTGACTCACTTGCCCCACTTCGCACAATCCGTATTAAATCTAATATATTTCCATGGCAATCAAATTCCACCTGCATCCTAATGAAAAATAGAGATGGAGCATGGAAAACATGGACCAAAACAAACCTCTCTGCAGACTTGCTAAAATACAAAGAACTTAGAAATCAGACCAAAAAGCATATTAATAAAGATAAGAGACTTCTACTAAAATCCACCCTCAGCCTTGAAATCTAACCCCAAAAAGTTTTGGAAATTCTTAACCACATACTACATCCTGGTGGTCCCTGCTCCTCCAGTCCTTGTCTTGATAACACTCCCAAAGATACTGCCTCCACCTTCGACACATATTTCATTGACTCTATATCCAAACTATTTAACCCTGGTGCCAATTCATCTACCTTTAATAATATTTCAAACCACTCTCTATCAAATCCCACTGTACTCTCATCAAATTCTCTTTCTCTCATACCTGTACCCACTAGCTACATCAAATCACTACTTTCCAAACTCAAACCTTGCTCAGCTTCTACCAACAACATTTCTTCCCTTTTCCTTCAGTTAGCTGCTGACTCACTTTCTCTCCCTGTATCTGTCTTAATCAACTGCTCCATTTCAGAGTCCAAAGTCCCTTCCATATGGAAACAATTCTTCACTCTATCAATACATAAAGGAGGTAACTCCTCAGACATCACTAATTTTAGACCAATTGCCATCCTCTCTCTAAAGCACTAGAAAAATGCATACATAAACAAGTTATGCACTACCCCCTCTCTGAAAATCTGCTTACACCTGCTCAACATGGCTTTAGGCTGAAGCATAGTACTACTACTACTGCCCTATCATTCCATAATACTGTAGCCCTTGCCAGAGATAACAACAAACTTGCCTCCTGCTTATTCGTAGATCTCTCTAAAGCTTTTAACACCATCTCTCATCCTCTCCTTCTGCACAAACTAGCCAACCTTAACTTCTCCCCTGCTACTGTTCCACGGTTTTCCAGCTGCCTTACTGACAGATCTCAAGCAGTGAAGTGACAATCTGCACTCTCCTCTCCTCTCCTCTCCTCCCCCAGTTAAAATGAGTGTCCCTCAGGGTTCCCACCTTGGTCCACTACTTTTCAACATCTTCACCAATCTTATTTATTCATATATAACACAGACTTCCTTTAACTGAGAAGAAAACAGGCTCTCTGATAACCAGCTTATCCTTAACCCCCAAAAAAACTAAGCTACTGCTTTTTCTTCCTAAAAACTACAACCACATAAAATCCACTTTCACAATCCTGTCCCTCAATAACACACACATTGAGGTGGAAACTAGCACTAAACTCCTTGGTGTCATCATTGACGACCAACTTATATTCGATCTGCACATTAACAACTGTATCAAGAAAACACATCAGAAGCTACAGCTCCTCTACCGCAGCAAAAAGTTTCTCACCAGTGAAGCTAAAGTAACTCTCTCTTATGCCTACCTCCTACCCTGTCTATTTTATGGCTCTCAAATTCTTACTTGCCTCAACTCCACACTCTTTGCCAAACTTCAATCTACCTACATCAAGAGACCCAAATCTGCAGCACATCAAACTTACACATCACATCACTGTCTCTCATTCAAACACCTTAACTAGCTTGAACTACCTCACCAGTTTCTTCTCCCTCAACTCCAGATCATCCACTCCATCCTTTATCAGCCTTCTTACTGTCCTACTCTATCATCTGTCATCTCCCACTATCCACATGCTAGATCCCACTGGAGCTCTAACCTAGATCTGCTACAAATCTGCAAACCTAAAACTAAGAAAGGATGTATTCTCTATAGCTATAATCCTTTCAAGGCATGGAACAAACTCCCATTAGAGATCAGGTCACTCAAGCAACTTAGTCAATTCAAGCTAGCCACTAAAGAATACCTGTTAAGCCAATGGACCTGCCTCTGTTCCCATCCCCCTTAAACAGCTTATCAACCCTAACTGCACACCTCTATCTGCTCCCGACCTATGTAACTTTATCTAACTCTCTAGACCTTGTCTGACATTAACTTATCTGTTCTAAGCACATTACATACAGTAATTCTTATCTGCATAATGTAAGATTTTACGTCTGGTGACAAAACTATTGTTAGCCCTTCTGAATGATGTAGGATTCTAAATCTGATAGACATAATGATAAGTTTACTATAGTAAATCCTTGTTTTTTATGTATATGTTGCTTTGAATATTTTCTGTAAACCAGTTGTTTACTTATTTTTGTAAATTATAATCTGTAGAACATGTGGAGCTTTCCTCCCCAGGTGTCCACTGAAAAGGGGATACTTAGTTCAATTGGACAAACCCAGTCAACAAATGTAAAACAAATAAATAAATAAAGCAGGTCTGAATGATAAAGTAGTACATGCATTCTGAGCACTGAAAAGGCTTACAGTGAAACACCTGCATTGGCAAAACATCTCCATATACATAGAAAAACACAGTGCTTGTTGTAAGAACAGTCTCCATACTTAGTGCATGTTAACAGCCTACTTTACATTCAAAATTGCATGTTTACTTTGTGAAAATGGATTAGAATGGAATGAGTGTCATTTGGCAAATTTCCTATGATATGATCAGAACATTTCAGCTAACCAGTTGTAGAAATAAGTGCAAATCACCCCAAATCAAATTAGAAGACTAAAGCAACAGATCACCTGCTGAACATTTCAGAAATTTATTCCAGAGTAATGACAGTCTTAACTAAAGCACTGTGATCAAACAGAGTCATGATGATTATATTGTGTGTAGCTAAATGCAGTCAGTGGTGGTATTATGAACATAGCTATTGAGCAGTACACAAACTTCATTGTAAAATGTGCATTGTACTTTAAATAAACTATTACGGCAAACATTTCCTAATCTTTATTCCTTAGCCATATGTGCATTGCCTAAAGCATTATGATCAAAAAGTCAATTTTCTTACATAAACTAATTTTGAGTCACTGCACTTATTCATTTGGTGTGTATTCAAGCAAAAATGTAAACAATATTTTCTAGTGTGAGCACTAGACTAGTTTGTTGAGAGTAATGTACTATACGTTGTGTAGGTTTCATACATTGAACAGGTGTCAAACTCACAACTAACTAGTGTTGATCTCATACTGTGCTGATAACGTTCAGTACAGATATATACACATTAAGCATTTATTTTTCAGATAGCCATTGACAGCTTAAGTTTATTGTTTACAAAAATGTATTTGACAGTTTTTGAAGTCTAGCTAAAAGATGTTTACTGTATTTATGATTATTTTTTTATAGAAATTTACAAGGTTTTTGTTCTCTCTACATGTTCTAAGTGCAGATTTTTAAATCAATCTGAGTTATGCATGGCTGTTATCTCAGGAGTCTATAGGATACAAACAACAAGGACAGTTCCTTTAAGTTTGTCCAAGTTGTTTGTATTCTTCAGCCACTCCAATTTTTTAGCTAAGAACATCTGCAGTTGTCAAGCTTTGTTAAATGGCTTGCTTTTACACTATAGAAAGTATTAGTATATTCAGTTATTGGTCAAATCAATAAAGAAACAGTGGATTAATGACCCACTGTGATATGGTGGACATACAGTTCAGTGGTATCAAATATTCGTGAGCGGGCTTGTCTGACTCTGACTCTGATTCTTACTCTGATTGCAATAGATTTATTAAAAATTAAATTACTGTCCATGATAATTCATGGATATTTGATCTCATTTGCCCACTTGTAATAAAATGACTGATTTTGTATTCAAGATGTCTTCTTTCCATAAAACTGGCTATATTAATTTGAAAGTACTGAGGATGTGATTATTTTCACAACTGATGCTTATCTTACTTTTCCCATCCTGTACTATTTTTACATGCTGTATTTCTTGATTTACTGTTCTCAGTGTTTCTTGTTAACCACCATTTTTTCTATAGTTATATCAGAAAAGAAGCCAAACAAGACTTGACCCAATATAAACCTCTGAGATACTCCATGCAATAACTGGGTAGGTTTGGACAGATAACCAGTTTTTCTCATTTGTTGCTTTCTACCCCTCAGCAAGTTATTTATCCTTTGAACTATATAACTATAAGTAGGCTGGATTGTCCCACAAAAAAAAAAAAATGCATACATATAGGTGTAGTTGCAGTAACCAATGTCAACCATTCAGAATATCGATAGTTTCATGCTGATGGCTTTCAAAACGTAAGTTTGTGCAATATCACTGTACAGTGGAGAGTAGGAATTTTCCCTTTTTCCACTGTTGTGTGAACTCAGAGTTAGTATGTATATATATATATATATATATATATATATATATATATATGTATAGGTTGCAGGAGATGTGGGTGGGAGTTCAGGGGACCCTGTGCACAAAATAATTTTATTAATTTTTGTTTCTGTTTTTGATATTTTGCATTTGAAATTATGGGATCTTTTTTTTTTTTTTTTTTTTTTGAGTTTCTTTTTTTTTCTGTGTTTGCTGACACTTTTATGTAAATATATATATATATATATATATATATATATATATATATATATATATATATAGAAGTAGGTAAATATACACAAATCCAAAAGGAGAACAAGCAC
>NC_056725.1:459469367-459531867 GCF_019279795.1 Protopterus annectens | reverse complement strand
AAACAGATGGTCAACAGGTGTGGAAGATCACACAATTCTCGAGGTTTGGGAATATTCCCTTTCCCTGTTTTTGTGCAGTCTTGGAGTTAGTATATATAATTAGCAGGAGATGAGGAGGACACCCCCCCATATGGGAGGTGCCGGGGGTCTTATATCCCCTCCAAAAGCAGTTGTTTTTGGTTTTACCTGCTCCAAGGTTAATCCGTAGACCATTCACAGTAGCTAACAATGTTCTATTTTTCAATATTTTGTTGCTGATATAGTAGAAGTCAATGTAGTGTCCTTTCAGTGTAGAGTACTATACCTATCTATACATGTGTGTGTGTGTGTGTGTGTGTGTGTGTGTGTGTGTGTGTGTGTGTGTGTGTGTGTGTGTGTGTGTGTGTGTGTGTGTGTGTGTGTGTGTGTACATATTTATATATATAGAGTTGAGAAATGATTATTATAATGACTGGCAAATGCCAAACGTCATGAATGAGTTCCCATATTCCAGATAATGAGATATTTTACATAGGACAAACTACACACCACCATGAATTTCATTTACACATGTTTTCTTTGTAGTTGTTTGTGTATAATACTGTTTTCTTTTGATTTCAATGATTTCAAGAAATAAATCTGGCCAAGTTAGTTCACTCATCTCCTAACAGAATGCAGACACAACACAGTAATAACAGAATCGCAGATTAAAAAGACAACCCTCCCATACACAACTTATTTTTCAGTCATGACTACCACTTTGATGCCAGATCAGACTCCAGTATCAAAAAACTCCAATCCTTCCTCAGCACCCAAGACTGGGCCAACATTCTAAATACAACTGAAGCCAACTTCATCACAGAATTATTTTTACAGCACCCCAAGAAACATATAAGCACCTGCTTCCCACTATTTTCTAGACTGCCAAAAAAAAAAAAAAAAAAAAAGAATGACGGGTAGACCAACAAACTGAAATTTTTACTAAAACTCTGGGATAAAGCATGGATTTCTAAGAACTTCATCCCAAAGACAGACACAAGAAAAACTTTGTCTAACTCAGAAAACTTACAAAGCAAGTTGTTAGAAGGCATAAAACCCTGCTAATGAAACCAATATAATATCACTAATCAACACACCCAAACAGCCCTAGAAAGAGATAAACAGATTCACAAAATAAATAAATAAATAAATAAATAATCTGCCATCTCATAAAACATTACATATATTCTCCCCCACATGCTTTAAATCAGAATTCAGCAACATTAATAACTGGATTAAAAACTGAATAAACAAAATAAGGCAAAGTGTTGTAATTGAGGGAACAAGATCAGGTTGGGCACATACTAACAGGGGAGTCCATCAGTCCTCTGTACTGGGACCAGTTCTCCTTTATATGGTACCCTCAACCCAGCCAAGGGCTTCAAATGTATGAATATTTAAAAATGCTGATGACTGTAAGATGAAGGGAAGTGCTCCATTTTTGTTTTCTATTTTAAGAAATCTGCTTGGCCTAGTGTTTTTTGTTCAATGTGAAAGATAGACACTTAAATTAGCTAGGCTGCACATTTCACATGTTTTTTTTCCACTGATCAAATTGTTTCTTGACTGATACTCAAATAAAAAATGGATTTCTGGGTTTGTCTTTTGTGAGAAGGCACCACTGCAAGCACTGCTGGTGATTCCCTGCTGGAGGTAGTTTTAAGAAAGCTGCCTGGCCTGGTGTTTTTATTCTTTGTGGCAGATAGACACTCAAATTACCTAGACTGCACGTCACATTTTTTTGACTGGTTAATTTGTATCTTGAGTGATACTTAAATACACAGAGAATTTCTGGCTGTTTCTCTTTTCTGATAAGACTCAAGACCTGCAAAAACTATAAGCACTGTTGCTGACTCCCTGCTAGTTATTTTTCCCACCACTCTCCCATTCTTTAATCTACTTTTTAAACATGGTGATTTTAAACTGCCCAACCTTTATTGTAAACTGGGTTTTATAATCGCCTCCCTTTCTACACTGCTGTTTATATCTTGAATTATTTATTTCTCTTTCCTTGTGCTTATTTTGAAAAAAGTGCATTTTGCTTCTCATTGTTTGTTCTATTGAATAATGTGCTCTGAATTCATTATCTAGCTAGCTGGTGGATAAAGTACTGTATTTTTTCACTCTGGTAAGCAATTTTCTGTGTTTTTCCATCAAGAGGACACTAGATTTTCCATCTAGTGGCAGTGGGTGGTAGCCTGGTCTGTACAGGTTGGGAAAATACACTAGAGATTCCTGCATGTAGTTGTTTTATTGGCTAGAGGGTTTATTAATCAGCTTAACTTGTTTTTAGTACCTTTATACATTCTGCACAATTGAGTGGGTTTTGGCTCATTTCTACAAAGTGAAGAACTTTTATTGAATAACCACACTTTTATAAGCTGTTTGAAGTACACTCCTGTAACTGCATCTTTAAATTTGGTAGAGTTAGCATTTCACTGTGGGCACTCTTTTGCTGTACATTTACTATAGGAGGACTGGGATTATTCATCTAGTGGCAGTAGGAATTTATCTGGTCTATCTGAGCTGGAAAGCACACAGAAGGGTTCTAAGTGTAGTTGTTTTATTGGCCATAGGTCTCAGTCATCAGTTTTCTGTATTTCCAGTACTGGTATAAAGTAGGTACATTTGTACAGAGCTGTGCCAGTATGCTGTACAGATGGAAACACCTGGAAACATTGTTTATTTTCATTATACTGTGAAAGTTTACTGTGATAATTATATTATTATAGCACCCAGGACTATTGTTGCTCAGAAAGCATCTAATTTGGCACTGAGCAGCATCGCTGGTTAAGTTAGTGGCAGACTACACCAAGTACACACCCTTCCTTCATCCAGTTACAAACGCTCTTCACTCCTATGCTTTCAAGTACACATTAGGGCCTGCAACCATGGATGGGCACTTTCCTGCTATCTCTGTATCCATCTTGGTGAACATGGGTATCCTGAGGCAATGTAACAATTGCCTTATGTACACTAACAACCACTTAATTCTTGAACAGAGAAATGCAGTATGTGAGAGATGTAGTTATATACATTGACACTAGAGGCTAGACTCCCACATACAGACACAAAAAGCAACAAACAGTGACTCATACACATCACTCACCACACCCGCAAAGTACCACACACATAATTCCACATATGCAGAGGTGCTCACATGTAACCTACCAAAACCTCAAAGGCCTCTCAGGGCAGTCCTCAGAAACTCTGCATGAACACAAACAAGACAATTCCCATCACAATACATAAAGCCACATCTCACAGTGCCTCAACTACCAAGCCCATAAGACAAAACACTCCACAACCCAATATTCTGGTCATAAGAGACTCCATTGTGAGACACATTGATGTCCCTCTAACCAGGCTGGATAAGGGGGAAGGTTGCAGTTAGTTGCCTGTCAGGGGTCAGGATACACCAAATCACACAACCACTCAGGTCACTTTCCCCTAAGTACCAGTATGACTCAGTCATAGTGCATGTGAGCGCGAATGACCTGAGATATACCTCCCTAGACTACATGACGAGACACATGACTGAGATCTCAGAATATGTGTCACAGGCACGTATGAGCCTAGCACTGATCAGCACTCTACCATCTCCAAGGATGATGCCACAATACCAGCAGAAAATTATTGACTTTAACAATTGACTTAGCCATTGGTGTCACTCCAAAGGGGTTTAATACTTGTCAGCCTGGGAGGACATGATTGAAAGACAATCCTGTTTTGCCAGGATAATCTTCACCTGTCATCTCCAATCTTTCAGATACTGGACAAAACATTATCCACCCCGATAGTGCCTTTTTAGGCATTGCCAAACAGACAAACATAACATAACAAAAGCTACTCAGGATAAGCTAAAAGTGTTACTGCTCAGTGTTATGAGTCTCAGTAAGAAGTTGTACTCTCTGGAAGCCCTCTTCACCCTGGAGAATGCTGACATCTGTACAGCAAATGAAACAAGGTTCAAAGCCATGGAAAGCACTCCACTTTACATACACACATATATATATATATATATATATATATATATATATATATATATATATATATATATATATATATATAGTACATAGCTATAATGCCTTTCATAAATTCTGACCACTCATTCAACATGAAGGAGCAAAATGCAGAAGTGTATCTATCTACATAAAGGCTAAGCACATCTCAAGGCTGGTCAAACAATATGAAATGCTTCAGCTACTCCATGTCCAACTAACCATAGAAAAAAATCTATTACTATATTCTTGCTAGCTACAGGTCCCCCACCATGAATCAGAAAATCCATACATCATATATGAAGTTACTAGAATCACTCACCATCCATCCCAATACCATAATCATGGGTGATTCTAACTACCCTTCCATCAATTGGGAGGCATACACAACCACTAACATGCAAGCCCAAAGACTTCTTGACTTTGCAAAGTCAAATGCCCTGGAGCAGCTAGTTACACTCCCACTAGAAGAACAAATATCCTAGATCTGGTACTCCCAAAAATGGGAGAGCGCTGCATCCCCCATTGTGATGTCCTCACTGGTAAGATCAGATCACAAAGTGGTCCTCTTGAAATATACATAAAACTAGTCCTCCCCTACCTAACCCCAAAAACCTTAAGAACTTCTTGAAGGTAAATTACTCCAATTAAAGGAGAGAAGCAAGTTTTCAAGCTCCCCCAAATCCAGAAAACACAGAAACCTGTGTAGAGGCATATGAACATATAATTAACTGTATAGAAACAGCAGTATCAGACCAAGATAAACCCAGGTCAAACTGCAAAAACAAGACACTCAGGTGGACCCCTGGTATTAATAGGCTATACTTCAAAAAAAAAAAAAAAGAAAATCCTGTCAAAAAGTAAGAGGGAATGTACACAACAGAGCAAAAAGTCCCTTTTAAGTCTAAATAAGCAAACCAGGGAACTAGTCGAGTCTCTGAAAGCAGACTTTGAAGTAAAAATAGCCTCCAAAGCGAAGGATAACAATAAGGCATTTTTTAGTTATGCCCTCAGTCTTAATGGCAACATCCAACAATGTGCATAATTATTTGTAGATGGCATCACCTATACTCAGTCGGAAGATACAGCAAATCTGTTAGCTGACAAATTCAGCTCAAATTTTACCTTCTCATCATCCCCAGCTCTCTTCCAAGAAATACCTTCCATCACTCCACTTCCAGTTATCACCAAAGAACAGATTGCCTCTGTGTTCTCTAAGGCTAAAAATATGGCTTCAATGGGGCCTGATGATACCCCAGGTTGCCTCTTAAATAGCTTAAGTCAGGACTAATCAGGCCCATTAGGATCTAAATTTCACCACAGCCTCTTGACTGGCTTTGTCCCAATAGACTAGAGAATAGCAACAGTCATCCCTCTGTGTAAAGGGAGACTATCTACTGACCCGAAAAATTACAGACCCATAAGTTTGACTAGTCTAATATGTAAGATCATGGAAAGGATAATCATTGACCTGATAAGTAATGAGATAGGAAACTCAAAACACTGGACTCAACCCAATTTGGCTTTGTCAAGGGCAGATCATGTCTTCTGAATCTGATGGATCAATGTAAAACAGTGCATACAACCTACCTTGACCTGGCTGAGGCATTTGACACAATTGCTCACCCAGGTATTATAAATAAATTCATAAAACTGAGCATAAATCCCTACATCACCAGAAGGATAGCCAGTTGGCTCATGGACAGGCTCAGTTCTATGACAACTCCTATTTGGAATATGGTTCTCTCTCTCTAAAGTCAAGGCTCATGTGGAAGGCCTCTGGATGACAATGTTTACCAATGACTGCAAGCTGGGGGCAATCATTGAATCCCACAGTAATGTAGATATCCTTCAGGAGGGTCAAGATCCGAAAAATGATTGGAGCCAGAACCATGGCCTAAAACTAAATGCAAATAAATGCATTACCACACCCTTTGGGAAGTCAAATACCACTGCAGATTAAAACATCAATAGCTCACCCCTAAGAGTAGACTCAGAGGTGAAAAATCTAGGTACACAGATAGATAGTAGCCTGAACTTTGCCATGTGTCCAAAGTGGTGAGGAAGTCCTTTTATGTGGCACAACTTATAAGTAAAGTTGTGGCATCCAGATACAAGGAAATTATAGTCCCACAGTACTCACCTCTCATTAGACCAATAATCAAGTACAATGAGCTATTTGGCATGTACTTGACTGGGCACTTACAACAGCTGGAGCAACCTCTGAGGTTCCTCACAAAGAAAGTACAGGTTATAAACAACATGAACTATATGGATAGACTAAAAGCCCTATCCCTTTACTGTGTCTCCTACCAACTATAAAGGGGTGACCTATGCTTGATCTACAAGACACTCACAAATGCAGCCCTGATGGAGCTGCTACACATCTGTAAGGCAAACAAGACAATGATCACCTGATCTAGGGATCTAAACTTAGTCAGCAACTCAAACAAAACATGCTGGAGAGACAGATAAGTGTCTCAGAGATTGCCCCTTCTTTGGAACAGGCTTCCTATTCACATTAAGCAGAGCCCTTCCATGGCCCTCTTCAAATGCAATTTGGATCAATGGATGGGGAATCACAAATTCATACCTGGGGTAGTACCTATGTCCCTCATGGACAGGGGCAATCTTTAAGATACTCAATGCACATGCATAAATCTATGCCATCTTCTTCCCCAGGGGCCATATGTTGGATAAAAATTGAGTTATATTGGCTAGGCTTGTATGGACCCTTAAGCCGTTAGCCTAGTGATCTCCTATGAGCCTATGATAAATAGACTCAAGTGACACTGAAGAATTAAGTAAGTACTTAGTTTTCAGAAATGGGCCAACAGCTTAGAATTAATGTTCCGTACTACCTAAGTTCAATTTGATACTAATTTGAATACAAAGAATAGGAGATAAAGACTTGGAAATTGTAAAGCATATCAGAGACCTGGGTACTATAGTTTGCTCAACTTTTAACTGTAGACAACAAACAATAGGTACTGGAGATAAAAGCTAAAACATTCAGACAGATGAGTCTACATTACAACAGTATCATATTGAGACATCCATTTATTCTCAAAACACATATATTTCAGCAGTCATTGATTACAAATATGAGTATATGCTCACTCTCTAAATGAGAGATAAAAACATTAGTGAGGGTACAAACATGATATACAAAGAAAATCAATAAGATCAACGTTATTATATTGACAAACTAATGAATCTTAACTTGCACACAGTAAGCATATCCCCAACTCCACAACGCCTCTTGTACATTCCCCAATTTTACTTAAGTATGTTAAAATAAAGGACATATTGCCAGTTCTCAAAGGGTCTATGACACATTCCCCAATTTTACTTAAGTATGTTAAATTAAAGGACATATTGCCAGTTCTCAAAGGGTCTATTACACGGCATTGAAAAGGCCTTTCACTGAACAGCTTAGTAATCGAAAATTGCATTAATAGAAGTCGATTTTGTGGGGGGCTACACCACCACACCCCCGCTAAATATATAGACCAACTCCAAGATCACACTACAGTGAGGAAAGGGCAAATTTTCCGATCTTCACTTTACCGCAATCTCACAAAACCGACTTCTATTAATGCAATTTTTGATTATAAAGCCGATCGATGAAAGGCCTTTTCAATGCCATGTCATAGGCCCCATTCTCAAAAGCCTAAAATTTGACAGACCTCCAGGATCTGATGGCATCCACCCCAGGTTCATCTACTAATGCAGGGATTACATCACAACACCCCTCCAGTATATACTCAATCTATGCCTAACACAAAACACTGTGCCAGGCATTTAGAAACTTGATTTAATAATTAATAAACCTCAAAATGCACTCACTCGAGGCACTCCTTAAAATGGAGAACATCGACATCTGTGCAGTGACAGAGACCTGGTTCAAGTCTCCAGAGAGGACCCCTGCATTACCAGGCTATAATTCATACCACACCTTTAGGCCACCTAACCTGGACCAAAACACTAAAAGTGGAGGCATGCCCATATTCATTAAGGATATTCACACCTCCAGGCTAGTTGCTCAGCATAATGCATCTGAGATATCCAAGTGCAACTAACTCTGGGCAAGACTACAATCCAAATTGTAGCTTGCTACAGATCCCCCACCATGCCACAGGATTCCCACTCCTCATTTCTTGATACACTCTCAGATATTAGGGTATAACCCAACATCCTAATAATGGGTGATTTCAGCTACCCCACCATTAACTGTGAAAACTACTCATGTACCAACTCCTTTGCTCAGCGTTTTCTGGAATTCATAAATTCCAATGCCTTGGATCAACTTATCCACACCCCCACCAGGGGCAGCAATATCCTAAACCTGGTCATTACCAACATGGGTGACTGGTATTCCACACCAAAGGTCAATTCCTTGTTGGTTAGATCTGACCACAAGCTAATCACCCTAGACATCCACATCCTGCCCCCACCTCCCATAAAAGCCAATTTCACACTTCTTAAGACAGAAGTGTCAAACTTCACGACACCCATGCAGACGGACAATAGAGACACGACTGTTGAATCCTACATAAATGCACTTTATAAGCACTTACACGAGTGCATGGATCATGCTATCCCTAACAGAGCCAAGATGCTATCCTCCAAAAAAGGAAGCCAATCTGGTGGTCCCCTGTCATAGACAAACTCTACAACAGAAGAAAGAAACTGTTGCAAAAAAGAGTAAAATCCCATGATTGGATTAACTCCCTGGTCAGCCTCAGTAAGAAGCTGAGATCCCTCATAAAATCCTCCAAAGCTAGTTAAGAAAACAAAATCACCACTGATTCTAAAGACAACCACAAAGCATTCTATAGCTATGTCAAGAATCTCAATGGCAACACTCAGATCTGCTCTGAGTTACAGCACAACGGCACTAAATATACAGAACCAACTGATGTTGCCAACATCCTGGCAGATAGGTTCAGTGCTAACTTTACCCCCTCTCACCCCCTAAAGGGCCCATCTCTATACCGGAAGAATGCAAAGTTCCTGTAATCATGGCTGCACAGGTAAAAACACACTCTCCAAAGCCAAGAACACAGCATCCATGGGACCCGACAACATCCCAGGCTGCGTTCTACATGAATTACCAGAATGAACTGGCATCCCACCTAAGCACCATGTTCACTCATAGCCTCATCTCAGGCTTTGTGATCACTGAATGGTGCACAGCAACGGTTATCCCACTCCACAAAGGGGGAGCCACCACAGATCCTGGGAACTACTGCCCCATTAGCCTGACGAGCCTGGTCTGCAAGGCCATAGAATGTATCATCACGGAACTTATAAACAAAGACATTGGTAATCTCCAAACTCTGGACCCCACCCAGTTCAGGTTTGTAAAAGGCAGATCATGTCTCCTAAACCTGATAGACTTCTTTGAAGCAGTCGCAAAAGCCGTAGACGAGGGTAAGGTGGTTCAGACAGCCTATCTAGATCTCGCCAAGGCTTTTGACATCATCCCCCACTCTGGAATTATAGATAAACTCACTATACTAGGTATAAATCCCTATGTCACAAGATGGGTTGCCAACTGGCTCACTGATAGAACCCATACTGTGAAAGTAGCAGACTCCAAATCCGACTTCAGACCAGTGACAAGTGGAGTACCACAGGATTCAGTCCTGGGTCCTCTCCTGTTTGGTATCTACTTGTCTGAAGTACAGGCTAACGCAGAAGGTCTTTGGCTAATGAAGTTCACAGATGACTGCAAACTAGGAGCCATAATTGAAACTCCTAACGATGTGGACATCCTACAAAAGGGCCTCACTGAGACAGATGCCTGGTGTCAAAGCCATGGTGTCAAGCTCAATGCCAAAAAGTGCATTGTCATCCCCTTTGGTAAAAACTCTGCACTCGTGAGCTACCACATAGGTGGTAGTCTACTTAACACCAAAAGTATGATAAGAGACCTTGGGACACAGGTGGACAGTAGTCTCTCCTTTGATAATAACATCACCACAGTAGTCAGGAAATCCTTCTATGTGGCACACCTCATCACAAAGGGTTTCTCATCCAGGAAAAAAGAGGTCATTGTTCCCCTCTACTCATCACTCATTAGACCCATTATAGTGTACAATGCCCCTTTTAATATGCACCTCACAAGACATCTACAACTGGACAGGCCACAGAAATACTTCACAAAGATGATTACCGGCCTCAAACAGATGCCCTACGCAGACTGTCGCAAAACCTTCCTTCTTTACTCCATTGCATATCGCCTACTCAGAGGTGATCTCTGCCTAACATACAAAGCTATGTCAAACCCAGAGCTGTTGGACATGCTCCACTTAAAGAAATCCCAATCCCTCTGAGCTACATGCTCTAGGGACCTAAACCTTGTCACCACAATAAACAGAACATGCTGGAGGGATAGATTCCTGTCCCAGAGACTTCCCATACTCTGGAAAAAACTACCTATCGATATCAAACAAAGCTCCTCATTAGCACTTTTCAAGAAAAATATTGATGATTGGATGAGAAATAGGAAATTCACCCCAGGGATCACTTCTGTGGCTCTGCTTGACAGGGGCACAGGAAAATAATTTTCTTGGGTGGCAAAAGCCAGAGAACCTTTTTGGCTAGGCTTATATAGGCCCTAGGGGCAATAGCCTAGTACCTACCTATGAACCTATGAACCTATGCTTACTAAAAGAAAAGCACCATTACAAAATGCTATTTTAAGCAAATGGCTTCCTGTCAAATAAAGGTCAAACATCCTTCTTGGATCAAACATTTACAAAACAAACTTTCTCTTCACTAGCTTCTAGACTAATTCAAGACTCCCCAATCAAAAAAATTAGGAACTTTAACCATTTTGTACAATCCACAAATCACTGCTTCTCTGTACTAGTGTCTGAATGGAGAGATGATAAAATCAGCAAAGAAATGACAGAAATATTGTTGGAACTAAATTCATCCTCAATTCCTGGTGAGTACCTTCACGAGGTGGACCCTGTTTTTACAAAATCTTACCAAGGCGACACTAATATATAGACTGTATTTTATATAGCATATATCATGGACATAATTAAGTTAAAAAATAGAAAAGTCAGCTGGCTACACAAGTCCCAGGATAAAAAAGTGTCTAATCCTGGTATGTGCACTAGTGCCAGGACCTGAAAAATGACAGTGCAGAATCCTCATGAAATGGAAAAATTCTTACAATGGAGTTAGCCGACTCCCCCCCACCCCACCCATTGCAGAAGGAAGTAGTAGTTCACAAAATCCACAAAAACTGATAAGCCAAAAAAGAGCCACAAAGACAATACAGTGGACGATTGAGGATAAGAAAGAAGTTATATATTGTTAGTATTATGTAAGAAGCCCAAAATTCTAGATAGAAGATATTCAAAAAGATTAAGAGAGAAATTAGAGGAAAGAAAAAAATACTTACACAAGAAACACTGTCAAAAGGTTCAAATACAAATTTGTGGTTATTGATACAATAGATCCATGAAAAACATTATATAGACCAAGAAACTTTGGACCATTTAGAAAAGAAGTAACTGAGGAAGTGAGAAAGTATAAAGAACAAAATCTAGAGATTTTTGAAAGTTATAAAAAAGAATCAGGAATATATGAAAGAAAGAAATATCTGATTTGGTGCAATATTTGTACAAATGGGAAAACCAAATTAATCAGTACAAAAAAGCAGCTCCAGATATATTTGAAAAGAAATTTAGGCAAAGGCAGCCAGATATGGAAAATTTCACAATACAAGAAATAATATCACAAATGGGGAATGTAGAACAAAAGTTTTGTAAAGTAGAAGTTAAAAAAATAGTGCTTGAAGTTCTGGAATACCTACGAAGTGAAGGATTTAGTGTACAAAGTCCAACATAGGTAATGTTACAGCATGATGGAACAATGTGCCTCCAAAGTATCAAGAAACAGGTGGAGTGGGAGACATCTGAAGAAGAATAAATATGGACATGGGAAAGAAAAAGAGTTTTAATATGGTGAAATATTTATACAAAGGAGGAAACAACACTAATCAATACAAAAAAGCAGCCCCAAAGATATTTGAAGAGAAATATAGGCAATAGATTCTGGGTATAGAAAATTGCATATACTGCAAAAAAATAAGAAAACAAAATGTGAAGGGAAAAGAGGATTAGTAAAAGTTAAAGAAATAGAAACTGAAGTTTTGGATTACCTGTGAAGTGAAGGATTTAGTGTAGAAAATCCATCTCTGGTAACATCACAGCATGATGAAAGAATGAGTCCCCAAATTATGGAGAAACAGGTGGAACAGGAAACATCTGATCACGTACCACATGAAGATACTATGCAGTCTTCATTAGGAAACTAGTACAAAAGTTCAGATGGAGTTACACAGCAAGGGAAGAAGCAGGAAAAAGTGACAACTCTGACAGCCAATGCTGTGGAGTGACAGACCAATGAGTTCAATATGAAAGAGCAACTGATGATGCAAGATGCATCTGAAGAGAACATGTCACAGGAAGATGTTCTAGAATTTTCTGTAGAATGCCCACAGGAAAAGGAGATCAAAGCATGTCCACTTAGTTTAGAAGAAAATGATCTCAGAGAAGAGTTGCTTGATTTAATAGAGATGGATATACATATTAAGATCAATTAAAAAAATAGATTACAGAAAGTCAAGTCAATAAGACCCGAAATGTTAGAAGTCTTATAAAACAAATGAACACAGTAGTCAAGACTATTAACAGAAATGTATGTGATATAACAAAAGTAAATAGAATAACTTACTGTGCAGCCAGATTAATAACAATTAAAGTCTTAACCACAAAAACACAGGGAAGTAACGGGAATGAAGGGAAGAAATCAAATCCCATCATAGAAGTATAGAACACAGAAAACTATAAAACAATTAAGACAAGAAGTGGCACTGTTAGAAGAGTATAGAAGAGGACAGATTGACAAAAAATATAGACATGATACAAGCAGCACGCAGTGTTACAACAGACCAGTATCTGTTGTACACTACTGCAAATAATAAACTCAAGAAATCACCACAGGCTGAAAAACTTAAAAGATATGCAGATAAATGCAAGGGAAAAGTACAAAATAAGCAATTCATTAATGACCCAAAAAGTTTTATAAAGAATTAGGAAACAAAGCAAAAGGACTAGAAACACCATCAAAAAAGAAGAAATAGACACATTTTGGAGAAGTACTTATGAAGACCCTGTGGAACATAACAAAGATGCTGAATGGATAGAAAAAGTAAATAAAACAGTAAGAAGTTCAAATGTACAGGCTATGAAATAAGATGAAGTAACAGCCAGGGAAACTGAAATAAAATTAAGAAAAGTTTCTAAATGGTAAACCCGAGTCCCAGATGCAGTATCTAGCTTCTGGCTAAAAGTACTAACATCTTTGCATGAAGATTTAGCCCTGAGTAAGAACTATTTATATGCACAACCCAAACTGACACCACTCTGGTTAACAACAGGAAAAATGATACTCCCTCTTTGAATGAACCTGCAAGCTATCCTAAAAACTATAAACCAATACCTTGCCTTCCCAAGATGTATAAATTATATACTGGAATGGATGCTGACCTTCTATGTAGCATTCCTCATTACAAAAGGTTTCTCATCCAGGAAGAAAGAAGTCATAATCCCTCTCTACTCATCCCTCATTAGACCCATTATTGAATACAATGCCCTATTTGGCATGTATCTCACTAGACACCTACAACAACTGGAGAGGCCACATAAAATTACTCACAAAGAGGATCCTATGATTCAAACACATGCCCTATGCAGACAGACTCAAAAAACTCCAGCTTTACTCTGTTTCATATCGCCTACTTAGAGGCAATCTCTGCTTGGCATACAAAGCCATGTCTGACCCAGTGTTGCTAGACATGCTTCATCTGAAAAAGTCTCAATTCCTCCACACCACACGCTCCAAAGACCTCAACCTCATCACCACAATAAATAGAATCTGCTGGAGGGACAGGTTCCTAACCCAGAGACTTCCCATACTCTGGAATAGACTCCCCATTCATGCCAAGCAGAGCACTTCACTAGCCCTCTTCAAGAAAAAATCTTGACGAGTGGATAGGTAACAGGAAATTCATCCCAGGGATCACTTCAATAGCCTTGCTCAATAGGGGCACAGGAAACTAATGTTCGGCAGCAGGATGATTGAGAATATTCTTGGGCTAGGCTTGTATTGGCTCTAGGGCCATTAGCCTAGTACTCACCTATGAACCTATGAATGTGAAAGAGTTTATAGTCATTTAGAAGAAAACTTAATCATGGCAATAGAACAAAAGAATAACAAAAGAACATCATAATTTGTTGTTAAATAAAGTCATTATGGAGAACTGTAAAAAGGGGAAGAATCTGAACTATGACATGGATAAATTACAAAAAAGCATCTGACATTCATGGATAAAGGAGTGCTTACAGCTGTATTAGTTATGCTCTACACTGATCAATTATATGACAGGGATATTGAAAAAGTGACAAACCACTTTGCAGCTAAGCTATGATAAAGGACAAAGTATTATCCTAGGGATACACATTCACCATTGCTCTTTTGTCTTACCCATAACACATTAAGCTGTCTACTTAACAGATTACTTCATGATTACAATTTGGCTCACAGACAACAACAAAGTGCAAAGACTTTTCATCTTCTTTTTGTGGATGATTTAAGACTGTATAGTTCATCAGATGAGGAGCTGAAAGTACAACACGAAGTTGTCAAAACATTCTCAGATGATATAAGAATGCCATTTGGTCTTGATAAATGTGCAAAAGCAACACTTAAAGCAGGAAAGTTGCACCACCGGGAACATATTAGTCTAGGATAGGAATGTGATATAAAGGAACTTGAGCAGGAGGGAGTGTATACGTATTCAGGAACTGATGAAGGATTGACAATAAAACATTAGCAAATGCAAACAAAACTCAGTAAGCATACTTCTCGACTGTACAGATTTTCACAGAATGTCCAGATTTTTGCTTCATATTTTGGTCTGTTTTTCAAAAAGTTGTAGTTTTCTGGCAAATTACTGGCAAATCATTAAAGATTAACGTTAGAAAGTAATGACAGATATTTGAGTTTCAGCCTTTATACCCTTCAGAAAATTAATGTTAATACAAAATAAAACAAAACCTGTTATTCTATTAATTTCTGAGTTTGTAATAACAAAACTGTCCCTATTTTTGGGCCTTTTTCCCACTTTTTGTGGTTTTGTCCAGATTTCTTGCTCTAAGAGGTTGAGAGGTATGTCAGTAAGGAGTATTTTAGAAGACTAAAATTAATACTGAAAATAGCCCTAACATCTAGAAACAAAGTCCAAGCTATAAACCAATTTGCTCTTTCTGTTGTAACATACAGTTTTGGAGTGACTGACTGGCCCCAAAAGGTATTGGATCAATTGGACAGGAAAACAAGAAACATGCTTTATGCTTATCAAATGATACATAAAAATCAGTGTATACCAAGATTATATATTCCTCATTCTAAATGAGATATGAGCTTCCTCAAAATTGATTACATGTATAGATCTGCAATCGTAGGACTACATACATATCTGATGACCTCACCAGATCCAAACATAGTGAAAGTTTTATAACATGAGAACAAGTCTAGGATGACTTGCTTGCTTAGCTTAGCAGAAGCATATTGGTGTCAAGAGGGAATGGAAATCAAAACAGAAGTAGACAAAAATCAGGCAGCAACTGAATGTGCCAAAAAACAAAATAAAGAATATAAGAAGAAGGATCAGATGAGAAGGCAAGAAATGTGGAAAGGGCATAAATATAGTTGTAAGTACATAAAACTCCTCAAACAACCTCATATTGATCAGGATCTGACTAAAGAATGGTTAAGGAGAGGTGAATTTAAGCCAAAAGATGAAAGGTTAATATTGGCAGCCCAGGATATTGGACTACATACATATTGGTTTACAAAGTCCTTTGAACATGTGGGTGAAACAGACAAATATAAGATCTGTAAAGCAGAACTGGAAACAATTGCACATTTTCCTCCTGGATGTGATACACTAATGGCAGAGGGCCTGTATACCAAAAGGCATAATAATGTGACAAGATCACAAAGGTTCCTGGAATTCATAAATTCAAATGCACTGGAACAACTAGTCACCTCTCCCACTAAGGGAGATAATATACTAGACCTGATCATCACAAACATGGGAACAAAATGCTCCACACCGGAAGTATACCCCTCACTAGTGAGATCTGACCACAAACTAATCACCCTGGATATACATATCCCACCTCCACCCCCAGCACAAAAGACCACAGTGAAAAACTTCTCAAAAGCAGACTTCACTCTTCTTAAGACGGAGATGGTATCCTTTAAGCCCACTGTGCCAGTGGATACCACATCCCGCAATGCTGAATCCTTCACAAATGCTTTCTATGGACATATCCAAGAATGCATGGATCATGCAATCCCAAACAAATCCAAGTCCCTCTCCACCAAATGTAAGCGTCCTGTCTGGTGGACCTCAGCCATAAACAAATTGTATAACAAAAGAAGGAAGCTACTGCACGTCAGAGCGAAATCCCACGAAGGGAAGACGTCTCTGATCAACATTAGCAGAAAACTACGTTCTCTCATAAAAACATCCAAGGCAAACTTTGAGAGAAAAATCGCTAAGGACACTAAAGATAACCACAAAGCCTTCTTCAGCTATGTTAGAAACCTGGGCGGAAACCCTCAGATATGCTCAGAGTTGGTTCACAACAACAAAAAATACACTGAACCCACAGATATTGCTAACATTCTGGCTGACAGATTCAGTGCAAATTTCTCGCCTCCTTCACCCCCAAAAGAAGAAATACTTATCCCAGCTGAATGTAATCTCCCTGTCATCTCAGATGTCCAAGTGAGAACCGCCCTAAACAAAGCAAAAAACATAGCATCAATGGGACCAGATGGTATCCTGGGGTGCGTGTTACGTGAACTCCAAGAGGAGCTAAACCCACACATAAAAATGCTATTTAACCTTAGCCTTACTTCGGGATATGTACCTGTACACTGGCGTACAGCAACAGTGGTCCCACTCCACAAGGGGGGTGCCTCTACAGACCCTGGAAACTACCGCCCCATAAGCTTAACTAGCCTGGTATGCAAAGCTATGGAAAGAATCATTATGGAACTCATAAACAGAGACATAGGGAACCTACAGACACTTGACCCCACCCAGTTCGGCTTTGTGAAGGGCAGATCCTGCCTTTTAAACCTGGTTGACTTTTTTGAAACAGTCACTAAAGGCATTGATGAGGGCAAAGCAGTCCATACAGCATACCTGGACTTGGCTAAGGCCTTCGACACAATACCCCACTCAGGCATCATAGATAAGCTAAACAGCTTAAAAGTAAACCCTTATGTCACTAGATGGGTTGCAAACTGGCTAAAGGACAGAACCCATAAAGTTAAAATCGCTGGAGCAATGTCAGACTCAAAGCCAGTCACAAGTGGTGTCCCACAGGGATCTGTCCTGGGACCCCTCTTGTCCGGCATTTATTTCTCAGATGTTAAAGCAAACATGGGAGGGCTGTGGCTGACAAAGTTCGCGGATGACTGCAAACTAGGCGCCATAGTCGATACACCAGCAGACACACACATCCTACAAAAAGGCCTCACTGAAACGGACAACTGGTGCCGTAGTCACGGCCTTAAACTAAATGCCAAAAAATGTATAGTCATCCCTTTTGGAAAAAATAAAGTACCCACAAATTATCACATAGACAGAAACCCACTGAGTACGGAAAAAGTAATCGGAGACCTAGGGATCCAAGTAAACAGCGACCTCTCATTTGACACCCACATTGCCAAAGTGGTTAGAAAAACATTCTACCTTGCACACCTCATCATGAAGGGATTCACATCCAGATCCAAGGATGTCATTGTACCCCTATATTCCTCCCTCATCAGACCCATGATTGAGTACAATGCCCCATTTGGTATGTACCTCACCCGGCACTTGCAACAGCTGGAGAGACCACAAAAGTACCTCACCAAAAGGATCAAGGGTCTCCAACATATGTCTTATTCCGCCAGACTAAAGAAACTTCAGCTCTATTCAGTAGCATACCGCCTGCTCAGAGGTGATCTCTGCCTGACGTACAAGGCCATGTCCAATCAGGATTTGATGGACATGCTCCACCTCAAAAAATCCAAATCCATCAGAACCACGAGAGCTAAAGACTTAAACCTCGGCACAAGTATGAATAGGACATGCTGGAGGGATAGATTCATAACCCAGAGGCTTCCCATGCTTTGGAACAGGATCCCAGTTCGTATTAGGCAGAGCCCCTCACTGACTCTCTTCAAGAGAAATCTTGATGAGTGGATGGGAGATCGAAAGTTTACCCCAGGGGTCACATCTGTGTCACTGCTAGACAGGGGCACAGTAAACTAATTCTATTATATAAGGGGACCTTCATTGTGTCACTACTAGACAGAGGCACAGTATTCTAGATTTATTCTGTACATTTTTGTACCATTTCATGGGGTGGCAAAAGCCACATCACTATGGCTAGGCTTACAAATGCCCCAGGGCAGATAGCCTAGTACTATACTATGAAACTACTATAAGACTGTTGAATTGTGGATTGTGCAAACATTAAAATACTGACGTAGCTGAGAAGCATTAGAAACATGAGCTGCAAAGTATTATAGAGAATGATGAAGTTTATATCACATGGGATTATCCATTACCAGCAGTTCAAAAATATATGTGATAAAACCAAATATAGTTGTCCATGAAAAGAAGATAAAAGTAGCATTGATCACTGAAATTGCTAGACCCAGTGATTACAGTGTCTTATGTACAGAGAGACATAAAGTCATAAAATATCAGGATTTGTAGTCAGAAACGAGAGCAATGTGGAAGGAGGGTAGCCAGACAGTACCAATAGTAGTAGGAGCAATGGGTCTTATAAAAAAGACTTTACAGCCTTATTTAGATATGCTACTGATACATGTAACTTCATATGAAATGCAGAAGGAGTCACTTCTGAGCACATTGTGGATGCTACAAAGAGCACATTTGGCTAACATGAAAGACTGAAACAATTAATTTCATGAACTTTAATCACACTTTGGCTTAGGAATGTGGTCCATTCTCATCATGGTATTAGAAACCCAAAGACTTGGAGAAATTAAACCGTTAGAAACTTTAACCATTCTGTACAATCCACAAATCACTGGTTTTCTGTACTAGACACTGCTTCTGTGTACTAGGTCCAAATCTAATAGAATCCATAATAACTTCACTTAAAGACACACCCTCTTACTCAAAGCTATGTTGTCAGCTAAAAATGCACCTTCTGAAAATGGCAAAACATAAGTGTAATATCTCACAACACGTAGTACCCAATCAAGCCTTAAACTTGTAATATCTCACAACACGTAGTACCCAATCAAGCCTTAAACTTGTAATATCTCACAACACGTAGTACCCAATCAAGCCTTAAACTTGTAATATCTCACAACACGTAGTACCCAATCAAGCCTTAAACTTGTAATATCTCACAACACGTAGTACCCAATCAAGCCTTAAACTTGTAATATCTCACAACACGTAGTACCCAATCAAGCCTTAAACTTGTAATATCTCACAACACGTAGTACCCAATCAAGCCTTAAACTTGTAATATCTCACAACACGTAGTACCCAATCAAGCCTTAAACTTGTAATATCTCACAACACGTAGTACCCAATCAAGCCTTAAACTTGTAATATCTCACAACACGTAGTACCCAATCAAGCCTTAAACTTGTAATATCTCACAACACGTAGTACCCAATCAAGCCTTAAACTTGTAATATCTCACAACACGTAGTACCCAATCAAGCCTTAAACTTGTAATATCTCACAACACGTAGTACCCAATCAAGCCTTAAACTTGTAATATCTCACAACACGTAGTACCCAATCAAGCCTTAAACTTGTAATATCTCACAACACGTAGTACCCAATCAAGCCTTAAACTTGTAATATCTCACAACACGTAGTACCCAATCAAGCCTTAAACTTGTAATATCTCACAACACGTAGTGCCCAATCAAGCCTTCATGCCTTCCCTCTTCCATCTGCTTTAACACGCCCTACTTAAAGCTTTTGTCTTGCTAATTCGGTGCTAAGGTACTTCAAACTCTAGGTCTACAGTGTTAGGTATCGCAGCCATCTACATAACCCTCTGTTAAAAGATGTATTAATTTGGCTGTAACTATAGGTAATAATGCAATAATGTTTCATAGATCTGCTCACCTGTCTCGGTAGACATTGCATATTATGTGCATTGATTTATGTTACTGTGTATCATTCTTATATATGCTCAACAATTGCAAGATTTCATATACTGAATTTCTTGTAATATATATCTGTGATTGTCAAACTTTAACGCTTTCCCTGACAGAGACTGATATTAGTCATTTGTGATCAGTGCTCTACTCTTGTTAACAAATTTAAAAAGAAAGATGATAGATAGATAGACAGACAGATGCAGTGTTGCATTGGCTTTTTGAATGAAGACAATTAGTAACAGAATAAATACAGAACACAAGATCAGTAATACCCATAACATACACAACACCCATAAAGAATCGCCAAATACATACATAAAACAAAATAAATAAAAAAAAAACATGAAACGTACTCATAATCAAATACAACACAAATACATGCACATAACACAATTCTGCAATAACAGAACAGATATCACAACCATTAAACACATGCATGTGACCATAAGCTACAATGACACAAAAAACACAAGCTATAAACAAAAAATTGTATGCACAAATACACACCCAACAAAAACATGCATTATAAAATATTAAAACACACCTACACTTATGCATAGACAAAGTAGCCCACATACATATGTTATCCTAAATAAACAAACAAATAAATACATAAGCTAGCTAATAAAAATCCTAAATACAATACTACAGGCCTAACAAAACCTTAACCTCCAAAAGACAATAAACTATCACTAATACATATATATGTACGTATGTACGTATGCATGCATGTATGTATATGTGTGTGTGCATGTTTCTGTGGACAGAGAGAGATTATATAAGCATAGAAGTAAATAAAATAATAATTATAAAACAAAAAATACTAAAATGCAATAAAATTCCATATAGAAATAAAGAGCTATATCACGTAAAAGTACTTCTGTTCACAGGTTGGGCTTTAAAAATATTTAGTGCATTGTGCAAAGCAAATTAGCATGCATACCTCTCAACTGTCCAGATTTTTGCAGAATATCTAGATTTTTGCCTCATATTTTTGGTCTGTTCCTCATAAATTTGTGGTTTTCTTGCAAATCACTGGGATGATCTGAGGACTGAAGTCACCAAATAATGACATACATTTGAGTTTCAGACTTCAAATCCTTCAGAAAATGTGTGTTAACACAAACCCTGTTAATCTAGCAACTTTCTAAGTTTATAAGATCAATATTTAAAATCTGTCCCCAAATTTTCTTAGGCTTTGTCAAGAATTTTTCCACTGAGAGGTTGAGAGATATGAGCATGAGTAGTAATAGGGTACAGATAATTCTACAACATAAATAATGGGACACGTTTGGGATAAAATAGTGCTTTATGCAGTGCATGCTAATGAGTGCATAATGCTGCAAAAAATGAGAAACACCATGCAAATAAGGCGCAATGAGTATGCAAGCAATGATGCACAAAACAGTGGATTAATTCAGAAATATATAAAGCAGGCATACTGCATCACAGACTATACCTATTTTTACACAAAGAATCACATTATACATGCGCTGGGGAGGCACTACAATGCAGCACACAGTGGCATGTGCCCCTCCTGTGAAAATGTGTGCCCAGGTGAGTGACCCAGTCCCTAGCATAAATTAAAAAAAATCCTCTCACTCCTTCTCTGTCACTGTTTTTTAATGCCCAAATTCTCTCTGTTTTTTATGCATGAGCAAAATCTCTTCGCTTTTGGCTGTTCTGTTTTGAATATCCAAATATAGACCAACGAGAGCCGAGTAAGAGCAGAGAAAGCCTCATTTGTGCTTAAGCAGAAGCACTGTCTGCCGATATGATGTGGGAAATGAGCAAATCTCTCCAATCTAGGCTGCTCATAAAAGCAAAAGCACAAAGGGTCTGCTTAATGTGGTCTTTTTTTAACACAGAACAGAAGCACAAAAAGTAAACCTACTTTAAACACAGGGTCTGCTTAAAGTGGTCTCAATTGCAGAGTGCTTAAAAGTGTTCTTTTTTCTTTTTTTTTTTTTCAAATAGCGCTCATCAGTTTTCTCTGAGAAAATGTGTATTTTAACTTTTATATGTGTGTATGTGTGTGTGTGTGTGTGTGTGTGTGTGTGTGTGTGTGTGTGTGTGTGTGTGTGTGTGTGTGTGTGTGTGTTTAATGTGGTCTTTATTATCTTTTGAAATGTGCTGAAAACACGTCTCTTTCTTAGGGAAATTTTGTGATTTTAGTGTGTGCATGCGTTGCCTTCTCAACTCCTACCAGCATTTCCCTTAAGACACATACCTCTCAAGTGCACCTAATTATGAGGAATGTTCCTCATTTTGGGTATTAAAAAGTCCATGTTCCTCAAAGTTCCACAGTGAAAAGGTCTGTCACACATTCAATGTTGGGGATTTTTTCAGCTGATATCCATAGTAATTAGTACAGAATCATATTGATTCATCAAAAGAACTTTTGATAAGTTTATGGTAACACATTTTAACCATCCTGTGACCTTTCTAGATGAAGTTGTTAGTATGCTATTACAAGTTGTTCTTCTTCATTTTGCCCATTTGTTCCACATTATGGGAGGTAGTGTTCCTCATTTTGGAGGTGGAAGGTTGAGAGCTATGCTTGAGAACCTAAAAGACTGCAGCACAGCTAAAGCATTGTTACTTTCCCAAGAGAAAGACCAACCATGTTACAACATAGCACAGCATTTCCTGAGGCCTCAGAAAAACATTTTCAGGTAAAACTTCCTATTAGTCATGATTAAATCATGACTGAAAATTTCAGTCGGGTAAAGGGAGTGCAATCCAAGAGCAGTATCTGGTTAAGCAACTTGCTCAATGTCATACAATAGGAAGTTGGAGGTAAAATGATACCCAATACCCTTGGCTGCATGCTGGCACAGATTATGAGCCAAGTGCCTTAATCCTCTGTGCTAACTGCCAGGCTTTCATTAGCTGCATTTTTTTATTAAATGACTGAGGATTACAGGCAGTCAATAATGCCACTCAATAGAGTTTCATAGTTTTTGTTGAACTTAGGGTTATAGGGCATTTGAGACTCTGAAATGTTAATGAACTGCTTGCTGTAGTCAAAACTATAGTGTTTGAATTGTTCACCTCCATCTGCCTACTGTGTGACTTTGAGCAACTCACTTGGACAATGCTCCAGGGTTGCCTCTAAAAATGTGTTACACATCTGTCTTGTGAATTCCTGTGCCCTTCTCATAGTTGTTAATTAGTACTTTAATGTATGACATTTGGCAATGAATCCCAGCATGTCTGTTGTAGTTTAATGGATTGACAGATGCATTTTCAATTTATGCGAGTTTCAATTGAAAAGACATGTACTGTTGCTCATACTAAATCTGTTTTCAGTGTGAGAGTATTTTAGCTGTAAAATCTAAAATGCTTTAAAATAAATCCAAATCTCTCATCAGTGTAAAATCAGTGCAGCTTGTTGCCCTTGAATTTGTTTTATTTTCTGAGTATTTTTTTCTCTTGTTACTAAGGCACAAATGCCTTTGTGCAATTCTCCCATTTCTGTTGATTTTTAGCTACTGACTTTTTTTACAATGTAGTGTTCAAACACTTTATTTAAACCATAATATTTGAGCATGACAAATTTATATATTCTCTGTGATATGCATATTTCCAGAGTATGTAAAATATGTATATTATTTAACAGTGGCTTTTGTTGCATTTTCATAGGAAAATACAGGGAAAAGGTATTTCATGTTTTTCAGTGGGTTGCAGGTGAACTGTTAGTTTGCATTCTATATGTTATTTGTTTTTAGTGGGTCTTTAGATGTCCTACATGTCCCACCGGCTAACAACTACATCCCCTATTGTGGCTGAGCAAGAAAGGAAGCCTGGAGTCACTACTGTACATGATGGCATGATGCTTAGATTAGCAGTAGCATGTATAGCTCAGCAGTATGTGTAAATAATCTCCATACGAGACAGTGCCCACAATGTCATGTGTCGTAACCAGGAACACCAATGGAAGAGTTACAGACAAAGCCTAACATACTACCACACGAGTGACCAGCAGACTGTGGATATTTTCCATGTAGACAGGGAGAGTATAAGCAAAACTTGTCAAACTGTTTAGTGTACAGCTGAGGGATGCATGGCATATTCATTCCTTTGAATACTAAGATATGAGTAACTTTAACCATCTTAGCTACAGGAACCTTTCAGTGAATTACTGGGGCACACTAGGGATACTGGAGGCATGAGCCTCATGAATCTTGAACCATTTTCTCAACATTTTTCTGCAGTATGTGGAGAAAAATATTTGATTTCCTGGAACTGCAAAGGAGAGATCCAGCACCATGTGGCATTTTTCAACATTGCTCAGTTTCCTGAGGTCCTGGGAGTCATAAACTGCACACACATTGTTATCAAGGTCCCACATGGTCCAGAGAGACTGTGATGCATCAATAAAAAGGGCTTTCACTCCCTTAACTGCTAAGTGGTCTTTAATGCCCAGGGCATTATTTATAATGTGCCCGTGTACCACCCAGAAAGTTCCCATAGGTCTCACTTTTGGCACATCCAACCTATATCAAAGGTGCTTGTGAAGGGGATTTCCTATGTGGTCACCAAGTTGGCTTAGGTGCACATACAGGTATGTGTAAATGATATCCATAGGAGGCACTTGTGCTCCAAACCTAGTTGTTTTACATTAGGAAGGTTTGTGGTCTAGACTCTTGTGGTGGGAGAGTGTGGCCTACACCCTTCTATACTGGGAATTGCTGGTGAATTGCCACAGTATTTAAATTGCTTTCTGCTGTTGTGACTGTGATTTTATGCACTTTGAATTTCTAGTGCTTCTACATTTTATAGCAGAGGCTAGATTTAAACTTGCTGAATCTAGACTGGTATCACTTGAGCACTAAAACCAGCTCTTCATTGAGATACTGAAATATCCAATGCATCTGTTGTTTCCAACTAACTATAAGTGACTGTTTTTGCTTTAATATTGCATTTATAACTTGTATTTGCATTCCACTGTCTGAATTGTCTGAACTTTTTGTCACATTTTACTGTACACTGTACTAGTTCAGCTGTAGCACTGCCCAGTTCTGAGTTTGCTGTTTCTGGGTCTATTTTGTAATGTTTGAGCATCAGCTTCAAGCCACCTTTGTTGGTGAAGGCCCTTCTAGACCCTTGTGTGAGGAGAGTGCTGTCTGGGTCCCATCTAATTGAGGGTGATTGTACTAGAGCTAAGAGAGTGTTCTTATTGGCTAGACTTAGTTAAAAAGGGTATTTTCTTGTTTTATTTAAGCTCAGTATTTGCACTTGTTTGCATGTGGCTCTCCATCAAGTATTGTCATGTAGTGGTGGTTATCATTGGTGGTTATAGATGCAAACTTTTTTTTTGTTAAATTTTCCCTTAGCACTTTGCTTATGGTCTACCAGAGTTTCTAGCAGCCCTGCTCCACTGTCAGGTGGAACACTAAGCCTATCCTCAGAGGTACCAACACACTTCTCACCCACATTTTCTCTAGACAGCTTGATCAACATGGGCATCCTGAGGCAGTGCAACAACTGCATCATGTTCACCAACGACCCTCTACTCCTAGTCCACACAAACACAATGTGTGAGAGATAAAGCTATATTAAGAACCTTGAATCCATGCTGTCTTACACACCAGTCGGTACATATGACAATGAGCGGGTTGCCAGCATGCACACCTCACCTCCTACTCCACCTAAACCCACATCATACATACCTACATATGCGGAAGTCCTCACCAGAAACATACCTAAACACTAGAGACTTCCCAAACACAAACACAAGCACACTACACATAATATTTAATCTGCAGAAGACATTACAGATAATAGCTCATGGACCAGTGTCTCAAAGGTCAAACCCATAAAGCAAAATGCAAAATCAAACATATTAGTCATAGGTGATTCCATCGTGCAACACACTGATGTCCATCTCAATAGGCTGGATAAGGAAAGGGTCACAGTCAGCTGTCTGTCAGGTACCAGGATACACCTCTCTAAGGCCAAAAGCACATCTATGGGACCTGATAACATCCCAGGCTGCATCCTACATGGGCTCCAACATGAATTAGCTACACCATTGGGTACACGTTTCAATCATAGTCTAAGCACAGGCTTCATACCAGCTGAATGGAAACCAGCCACCGTTATTCACCTGCACAAAGGTGATACTTCCACTGACCCCAGGAACTATAGATCTATTAGTCTAACTAGCCATATCTGCAAGGCCAAGGAGTGAATCATTATGGACCTTATCAACAATGATATAGGTAATCTCCAAACACTTGGCCCTACTCAATTTGGATTTGTCAAAGGGAGTGCCTGTCTGTTAAACCTGGTGGACTTCATCGAGACAGTCACCAAGGACTGGATGAGGGGAAATCTGTGCATACAGCCTAACTGGACTTAGCCAAGGCATTTGACACTATCCCCCACTCAGGCACATCATTGACAAACTCACCCAACATGGCATGAGCTAACTGGCTCACTGATAGAACTCATATAGTCAAAATAGGGGAATCCACCTTGAACAGCAGACCTGTAATCAGTAATGTTCCACAGGGATCAGTCCTGGGACCTCTACCATTTGGAATCTATTTCTCCGAAGTACAAGCAAAAACTAAAGGTCCGTGGCTGACAAAGTTTGCTGATGACTGCAAACTGGGAGCAGTCACAGATTCTCCAAATGATGTCAACACCCTAGTAGAGGGTTTTACACAAAAACAATGGTTGGTGCCAAAGTCATGGCCTTAAGCTCAATGCAAAAAATGTATTATCATTCCTTTTGGTAAAAGAGATGTTCCTGCTAATTACCACATCAATAGCAACACCTTAAGTATGCACACAATGGTGAGAAACCTGAGCACACAGATTGACACAACCTTACCTTTGACCATCATGTCTTCACAGTGGTAAGAAGGACATTCTATATTGCTCATCTCATAAGTAAGGGCATTTCCTCCAGAAAAAAAAGAAGTTATAATCTCCCTGTACTCTTCCATCATCAGGCCAACAATTGAGTACAACGTCCCTTTTGGCATGTACCATTCTAAGCACCTGCAGCAATTGGAGAAACCACAAAGGTTCCTCACATGGAAAATTCAAGGTTTTCAGCATCTGTGCTATGGGTATCATGTGAAATCACTGTTACTTTATTCTGTTTCATACAGATTTCACAAAGGTGATCTCTTCCCCTGCATTATTGGAAATACTGCATATCTGTAAGTCAAATGATACACGGGTTCCTTGCTCTAAAGACCTTAACCTGGTATGTCACATTAATAAAACATGCTAGAGGGACTGATTTGTCTCCCAGAAGTTACCACACCTTTGGAACAGATTCCCACTTCATGTCAAACAGAGCACCTCATTGGCTCCCTTCAAACGCAATCTGGATGACTGAATGGGTGACCGTAAATTCACCCCAGGGGTTCCACCTGTGTCCCTCTTGGACAGGGGCAATAGATGCTGATCATAGAAATAAGGGTAAGAACTTGGCTAGGCTTGTAAGGGCACTAGGGCCATTAGCCTAGTAACTTCCCATGATCCTATGATCTGTTTCTCCAGCATGCTCTGTTTAAGTCACAGAAAAAATTCAAGTCCCTAGACCTTGTATTTCTGCACACTTTGACTTATGAATATGTAGGAGATTCATAAGTGTGGGGTTTGTGGAAGTCTTTTAAGCCAGGCATAGATCACCCCTCAGCAATCTATAGGAGACTGAGTACAGTGGAAGCGCTTTAAGGTGCTCTCCATAAGGTAGGTTTGTTATGCCTTGTATTCACTTTGTAAGGAACCTTTGAGGTTGCTCTAGTTGTTGCATATGCCTAATAAGGTTCATACCAAAGAGAACATTATACTCTATGAATGGTCTGATAAGAGAGGAGTACAGTGGGATAATGACATCTTTGGACCTAGATGCCATGCCTTTACTTATAAGTTGCACAACATAAAAGGGCTTCCTCACCACTGTGGCCATGTGGTGATCGAAGGTAAGGCTACTGTCTATGTGTGAACCCAGATCCCTGACCATTGTTTCAGCTCTTATTATCAAGACAGTAATTAGCTGGGATGGTTGATTTCCCAAAGGGTACAATTATGCATTTCCTTAGCAATGAGTTTAAGACCAATGGCTTTGGTACCATTTGTTAGTCAGAGATAGGCCTTCTTGAAGATTGCTAGTGTCTGCAGGGGAGTTGATGATAACCAACAGCTTCCAATCATCTGCAAACTTAGTCAACCATAAACCTTCAGCATTTGCTTCCATTTCAGATAAATAGATGCCAAAAGGAGCGGGCCCAGTACTGAGCCATGGAAGACTTCGCTAGTGATTAGCTTCTTGGTGGGAGTGGCCTCACCTATTTTGACCTCTTGAGTCCTATCAGTGAGTCAGTTGGCTATCCAGTGAGTGATAAAAGGGTTTATACTGAAATTAGTGAGCTTGTCTATAATGCCTAAGTGGTGTATTGTATCAAAAGTCTTGCACAGTCTTACCTTCATCCAATGCTTTGGTGACAGTCTCAAAAAAGTCCACAAGATTTAATAGGAATGACCTTCCTTTAACAAAGCCACACTGTGATAAGTCCAGCATTTGCAGGTTACCTATGTCCTCATTTATCATGTCCGTGATGATTCTTTCCATGGCCTTACATATGAGGTTGGTAAGACTTATGGGCCTGTAGTTACCCAGATCAGTAGTTGGACATCCTTTGTGCAGGGGAATGACAATAGCCATCTTCCATCTTCCATTTCTTGGGCAAAAAACATAAATTAAGGCTCCAGATGAAAAGTGATTCAATGGTACTAGAGAGGTCATGTCTCATGCTATTTTTTAAACATCCTAGGATATTATTGGGGCCCATTGATGTAGTGTTTTTGGCCTTGGAAAGTGCATTAATGACCTGTTCTTTAGTAATGCTTGACAGGAATCTTTTATGTGGCATTTCCTTTAGACTATCTGGTGGGGGGAGTGAGGGGAGAAATTTGAGCTGAATCTGTCAGCCAAAAGGTTGGCAATGGCCTCTGGTTCAGTGGGGTGATTCCATTTACTGTAAGTTATGTTGTGTATTTCCCCTGAGGTTATGGACATAGTTGTAGAAAGCTTTGTGCTTGTCCTTTGCCTAAGAAGCTATTTTTTCTTCAAATTTAGCCTTTGAAGTATTAATTAACTCTCTTAGCTGCCTGTTTAGATTAGTCAGGGTATGTACGTCTTTGTTCCTCCTATGCTTGGTCAAGGTTTTTTTTATTTTATTGTATAATTGATTGATATTGTGATTTCACCAGGGTGGCTTGTCTTTTGAGTTTGTCTTATTCTTAATACGAATGGGCACAATTCATTCTATACAGCTATCAATATAGCTGTACAGAGATTTTGTAAATAGCTCAGTGAATTCTATGGTGCTTACTGGGTTTGGGGGTCTTGGAATTTAGCCAAGATGTTGCTTAGTAGAGAGCAGTTAGCCTTGGAATAGTTCCTAAAGATATTTGGTTTCACTGGATCCCCATATTTAATTTTTATTTCAAGTAATACTGCCTTATGGTCAGATCTGATGAGCGAAGATATTACATTGGGTGAGGAACATTGCCCCCCCCCCCCCATGTTCATGAGTACAAGGTCAGGGATGTTTGTACTTCTGGTAGGAAAATGGGCCAACTGTTCCAGGATGTTGGTATTAACAAAGTTTAGGAATCACTGGGCTTGTGCATTAGAACTGGTGAAGGATTCACAATCTACAGAGGAGTGGTTGAGATCCCCCATGAATATCATATTGGGTTGAATGGTGAAGGACTCTAATACATGGAGATAGGTAGTATGATTATCCTGGGACATGGAGGGGATCTATATGTTGCAAGGATATAGTATGACACCGTTTATGGTGAGTTGCACACATATGAGTTCAAGTGGGTCATATACTTTAATTAGTCTGAATGTGAGATTAGTCTTAATATAGACTGACACTCCCCCACCTTTAGTTCCCTCCTGTCTGGTAGCTGGTCTAAAGGTGTGAAAGGCATTATAACCTTGCATTGCTGGGGTACTGTTAGCAACTTTAAACCATGTCTCCATTACTACACAGATGTTTACACTCTCCAGGGAGAGGAATGCTTGCAGGGAGTGGAGTTTCTTGTTAAGACTTCTAGCATTGAGAAGTACCATGTTCAGATATCCCTTCATAGATTCAATTAAGTTGATAGGTTTATCAGTTTGGCATTGCCTAAAAAAGACACTATGGGGTGGAAAAGGCATTTGCCAATATCCAAAAGCCTAGAGCAGATAAGCTCAGACCATCCCCAGCAAAGCAGAGTGGTCTGTCAACCATGTCCTCCCAGGCCATTAAATATTGCACCCCCCTGGGCTGACACCAGAAGCTAAGCCAGTTGTTAAAATCAATCATTTTCTGTTGGTAATGTGGCGTCATCATTGGAGAAGGTAGTGTGCTGCTCAGTGCTAGGCTCATATCTGCCTGAGAAACATAATCAGCGAGCTTGATCATGTAGTCAAGAGAGGTGTGTCTCAAGTAATTAACATCCACATAAACTATGACAGAGTCATACTGGTACCTGTGGTTCAGTGACCTGAGTGCCTGGGTGACTTGATGGATCGCAGTCCCAGAAAGGCAGGTAACCATGACTCTCTCTCCTTACACAGTGTGGTGAGAGGCTCATCGGTGTGCCTCACTACAGAATCAGCAATGACCAGGAAATGTGGCTGTGTGCTGGTTTGCCTTAAGGGTTAGCAGTGGAGGCACTGGATACAGTGTTACTATGTGCAGCTGTGGGTGCTGTTTTAATGGAGTGATTACATGATGGTTGTACTGTGCAGGAGGTCTTAGTGCTGTAGGAAGGTTACCTGTAAGTGCCACAGCATAAGTAGTTTTATGTGCCGGATCTTTACCTTGTGCAGTAGATGTGGTGCAAGTGTCACTGACAACCTCTATAAGATTAGTTTTGGTTGTATGAGAGAGAGTGCACCCAGCATTAAAGTGTATTTCCACCTCTCACATACACTATCTGTTTTATTAAGAATAAGTGGGTTATTAGTGTACATGAGGCAATTGCTACAATTGCTACAATACCTCCGAATACCCATATCAACCAGACTGGCCACAGAGAGAGAGAGAGTCAGGAAGTGCATATCCATGGTCATTGATCTACTAGGGAGGAGTGAGGAAAACTTAAATATTGAACATGTCAGTAAGACAAGGAACTTGATGAGCAACACTCAGCTATGAGCAAACTAGATGCTCTAATAGTTAAAAAAAAATCTGTCCAAACAGTAACATCACAAAAGTGCAGATCAAAGACCAAAGAGCAAAGATACTTAGAACAACAGGCACAATAAGCTTTCACCCGCAATTTTCCAAAAGCAAAGGCTATCCTCTCCTTCCACAAGAGTGCAGACCACAAATCTTCCTAACTGGTTTGAAACCCAAGTGCTTAAACCAGAACAAAGACACTTAGAATAACAACCACAATAAGCCTTCAACAGCAATTCCCAACTCAGAAGGGCAGAGGCAAACCTCTCCTCCCACGAGAGTGTAGACGATAAACTTTGTAATGTAAAATAACTGTCCTGAAGCCTAAACTCTTAAACCAGAACTAATACACTTTTAGAATAATAGACACAATAAGAATTCACCTAGCAATTCCCAACTTACAAGGGTGTAAGCCACCTTTCCTGCAACAGGAGTGTAGACCACAAACCTTCCTTATGTAAAGCAACTGGATTGAAGCCCAAACACAGATACAGTAAAAGCAGCTAAATAAAGTGCAATTTTTTTTAAGTAAGTGGGAAGGGAGGAAACAGAAGATAGGATGAGACAGTGGTGCAGCGGTTTGCATTGTTGCCTCACAGCAAGAGGTTCTCCAGTTTCACTCTCAGCTGGGATGCCTACTGGGCAGAGTCTGTATATCCTCCCTGCAATTCATGTGGGTTTCCTCCAGGTGCTTCGGTTTCCTCCCACGTTACAAATACATGCATCTGGAGCATTTCTCCCCGGGCCTCCACTGAAAATTGGCTTGTTCCAAGTCAGATTTTTCCAGTAAACAAATGTTAAATAAATAATAATTCAAGTTTAAGAGGCTAAGGGGGTGGTTCTTCCCAAGTGATCTCTCAGTACTTGGTAGAATGAGCTGATGAGTTGGGATTGGGAGGAGTGTCCAAAATCAGATTTATAGTAGGGGTATGAAACTCAAAAGCCACAAAGTTTGAGTACAACAACAGAAAGCTGAGTGGGTGGGAAAAATCAAATGCAGGCAGAGATCAGCAATAGTCAGGCAGAGAACAGCAAGTCAAGCAAACACTGCAGTTAAAGATGCCTCCAAATATTTCTAGTTAAATGAAGAATGCTATTTCACAGCCCCTCCCACTAATTCACCAGATGCATTCACTGATATCGAAGGAATTATTTTCTAACTTTTTTAACTGACCCTAGCTAAGATCTCTTAAAACTCCAAAAGAACAAAAAACTCAAAACAAAACAGAATGCAATATAAGGACCAGTTAATCCTCAAATAAACTGATGCGGTATGTGAGAGTTGTATTTACACAATGTCACTGGAAGCAAAGCTCTCACATAAAAGCACTCCTAATGTCAATCAGGTTGTCAGTAGTACACATGCTGCATCCATCACAGACAATCCAAAGCAGACATATAGACCTACATATGCTGAGGCACTTTAATGTAACCTTCCTAAACCCCAAAGACCTCCTAGATAAAGTACACATAACAAATACCCTCATTAGCAGCAAATGCACTCTTTCAAAACAACACTCACATTAACACATAAAGGCATATCTCATGGAGCCTGTACTTCTAAGCCCATAAGGCAAGCCACTGCACAGTCCAACATTCTGGTCATTAGAGACTCTATTGTGAGACACACTGACGTCCCTCTCATCAGGCTAAGTAAGGAGAAAGTCAAGGTCAGCTTCTTATCAGATGCCAGAATCTGCCACATCATGCACACATTCACGTCACTGGATCACATGTACCTGTATGACTCAATCATAGTCCATGTGGGTGTAAATTACCTAAGACGTGCCTCCCAGACCATATGAACAGAGACATCATAGAGCTCTCAGAATATGTGTTTCAGAGTGGTATGAGCCTAGCATTGAGTAGCATTTGACCTTCTCCAAGGATGAGGCCACAATATGAACAAACGATGACTGACTTTAATAATTAGCTTAGTTTTTGGTGTCATTCTAAGGGAGTGGGGAAGGAGATGGTCAAAAGACCATGCTGCTTTATCAGGAATGGTCTACATCTCTCCCCTCAAGGCTTTCAAATAACTAAAACATTGTCCGCACTAATAGTGTCTTTTATAGGCAATGCCAAACTGAAAGTACTTCTGACTTAGCAAATCAAAACCAAGAAAATCTAAAGGTGTTACTGCTCAATGCTAGGAATCTAAACAAAAAACTCCACTCCCTACAAGCTCTCATCACCTTAGAGAGTACTGACATCTGTAGGGTTACTGAGACATGGTTTAAAGCCAGGAGAGCACAACAGCAGGCTATAATGCCCTCCACACAATTAGACCAGCTACTACACAGAAAAGGGACTAAAGGTGGAGGTGTAGGTGACTTGATTTGCATCAAAAATAAATATACCTTAAAGCTGTTCAAACAAAAAGATGCACTTTGGATCCCGGGAACTACTGCCCCATCAGTCTGATGAGCCTGAACTGCAAAGCCATAGAACATATTATCATGGAACTTATAAACAAAGACATTGGCAACCTTAAAACACTGAACCCCACCCAGTGTGGGTTCGTGAAGGGCCAATCTTGTCTCCTAAACCTGATTGACTTCTTCAAATCAGTCTCCAGGGCTGTGGACAAGTGTAAGGCAGTCCACACAGCCTATCTGGACCTCACCAAGGCCTTTGACACCATCCTCCACTCTGGAATCATAGATAAACTTACTAAGCTGGGCATTAATACCTACATCACTCGATGGGTTGCCAACTGGCTTACTGACAGAACCCACACTGTAAAAGTAGCTGACTCCAAATCCAGTTCCAGACAAGTGACAAGTGGAGTACCTCAGGGTTTAATCCTGGGACCTCTCTTGTTTGGTATATACTTCTCTGAAGTACAGGCCAACACTAAGGGACTCTGGCTAACAAGGTTCACAGATGACTGCAAACTGGGAGCCATTACTGAATCCCCAAATGATGTGGATATGCTACAAAAGGGCCTTACAGAAACAGATGCTTGGTGCCAGAGCCATGGGCTCAAGCTCAATGCCAAGAAATGTATAGTTATCCCCTTTGGGAAAAAACATGTACCCATGAATTACCACATAGGTGGCAGTACACTAAACACCGAAAGTGTGATAAGAGACTTAGGGACACAGGTGGACAGTGGTCTCACCTTCAATAACCACATTGCCATAACAGTCAGGAAATCCTTCTATGTGGCACACCTCATCACTAAGGGCTTTTCATCCAGAAAAAAGGAGGTTATTGTCCCACTGTACTCATCCCTCATTAGACCCATTATAGAATACAATGCCCCATTTGGTATGTACCTCTCAAGACATCTGCAAAAACTGGAAAGGCCGCAGAAATACCTCACTAAAAGAATCACAGGCCTAAAGCAGATGCCCTATGCTGACCACCCTAAAAAACTCCAGCTATAATCTGTCGCATATTGTCTACTCTGAGGTGATCTCTGCTTAACATACAAGGCCATGTCAAACCCAGAGCTGCTGGACATGCTACACTTAAAGAAATCCCAATCCCTCAGAGCCATATGCTCCAGGGATCTAAACCTTGTCATCACATTAAACAAAACATGCTGGAGGGATATGTTCCTGACCCAGAGACTCCCCAGACTCTGGAATAGACTGCCCATACATGTCAAGCAGAGTGCCTCTTTGGCCCTCTTCAAAAGGAACCTTGATGATTGGATGGGAGAAAGGAAATTCACCCCGGGGATCATGTCAGTCACCCTACTAGACAGGGGTCCAGGGAAGTAAATAATATGGGAAGAAATAGCCAGGGAATTGTTATGGCTAGGCTTGTATAGGCCCTAGGGCCGATAACCTAGTACCAACCTATGAACCTATGAACTTGAGCTTCTCCATGTTCAAATCATCACTGGCAAAATCACATACTAATAACTTGCAAGCTATAGGTCCTAATCTATGACCCAGAAAACCCATAACATTTATTTAAACTTACTAGTAACACTCACCATCCAACCCAATACCATATTCATGAGTAATTTTAATTATCACACTATTAACTGGGAATCTTATACCACACCAAACGTAATGGAACAGAGATTCCTGGATTCTTTTAAATACAAATGCACCAACAAGGGGTGCAGCCATACTGGAGATGGTCCTCACTAATATGGAAGAGTGCTGCACACCCCCTAGTGTAATGTCTTCTCTGGTAAGGTTAGACCACAAAATGGTCTCCTTTGAACACATGTCAACCAGGAACCCCAGCTAACCCTGGAATATACAGGAACTACTCCAAGGCTAACTTTCTATTATTAAGTGATAAACTGGTAAAATTTCAAGCCTGCATGAATGAAATAGCCAGCAGAAATGGTGGAATGTAAAATAATTTAATAAAGACAAAGCTAGATGATGGCATACCCTACTATCTACAATATCCAAACTGGTTTTGGCTACAATAGCCTTCTTCAGTGGAAATAAAACACAATCACATGTATAAGTGTATATATAACAGCATAAAGGCAGTACGTTGGTTAATTAAAGTTGGTCATTAAGACCAGGTGGAAATAAAGCCCCTAATTTGATGATCCATTTGCGTTCCTTGAAATTCAGTAAATTATGCCAACCCAGCTTGTCCCTACATTTGCCTGCAATACAATCAATAACAATAAATTGAAAAAGAGCAGAATTATGTTTGGCAACATGTTTATATAAAGCATTATTACTGCGTTTATTCCTAATGTCACTAAGATGTTCCCCAATCCTAATACGGAAAGGTCTGGATGTCTGTACAACATAAAATGATGAGCATGTACAGGTAGCTAAGTAAATGACCCACTCCATGTTACAATTAGCCCAAAAATTAATATTGAAAATTTCAGAAGTATTACGACTACTGAACTCCCTAATATGTTGAACCCTGTTGCAATAAGAGCAGTGGCCACATGGTATACAACCCAGCACTGAGCCACCTCTCAATGTGTGTTGAACAGAAACAGAGGAGTTGAAACCCACCCTCTTGTAGTGGCTAAACAATGAACCCAATGTCCGACCTCTCCTAAAAGAAAAGGAACATTTGTCCCTCAGGAAAGGGTGTAATTTCTCTTCTGCCATCAAAATGTTCCAGTGTTTATTGATGATGTTCATAAATCCTCATGTGTTACATCCATATGTAGTAACCAAATGAGCTGGATCATTAGAAAGATCCTTATGTTTATCTTTATAATGTAACAAATCAACCCTGTTCTGATTTGAAGCCCAATAGCAAGCAGAGCTCACAGTACCTGGGGGGTAACCTCTCTCCTGAAACCTGCATATTAAATAATTTTGAGCAATCTCAAAGGTTTGTTGGTTTGAACAGATCCTTTTGGCTCTTAGGAATTGTGACTTGGGGATATTCTTGATGATATGTTGTGGGTGGAAGCTGGTAGCATGTAAACGTGAAATATTCAGGAAATTTCCTGTACATCCATGTGGAAAGAGTATCATCAGGATTCCTGCTAACCTCAGCATCAAAGAAAAGAATCCTAGACTTGTGGTAGTTTACTTTAAACTCAATTCCCCACACATTATCATTGAGGTAGCAAATAAATTCCTGAAGATAAATTTCATCCGACTTACACACCATCCAACAATCATCCAGATATCGCCTCCAGATGTCCAATTCATCCATATATATATATATATATATATATATATATATATATATATATATATATATATATATATATATTGTGGTTAGGGTCATAGATCATAACCTCCTCAATATAGGCCATAAAAAGGTCCGCATAAATGGGTGCAAAAGAAGCACCCATTGCTGTGCCCTTGACCTGCCAAAAGCATTGGTCCTGGAAATAGAATACATTACTGGTTAGAACGTATTCAGCCAGGCATATCAAAAAAGTATTAAATCCTGGCTGGTACAAACCAGATCTCCCCAACCAATAGTCCAGGGCCTGCAAACCTGCCCAATGTGGGATATTAGTATATAGAGAGGCTACGTCCAAGGTACATAACAACCAATGAGACTCCAATTGAGTATCACAAATGATATCCAAAAATTGAGTGGTGTCCTGAATTCTAGCTCTTATTAGAGGTAATAAAGGTTTTAGAAAATGAGTCAGATATTCAGACAAGGGTTCAGTAATTGAGCCACGTCCTGATACAATCGGTCTCCCAGGGGGCATCTAGCATCCTTATGTATTTTGGGTAAAAGATAAAAATATTGTTTACATGGAGATGAAACCTTCAATTGGTTTATATCTGACTCCGTTATGATGCCCTCTTCCTGGGCCTGTATCAGGAATGAGTCAATTTTGGTTTGGAAGTGGTTAGTTGGGTCCAATGGCATAGCCATATAATATTTTTTATCCCCCAATTGTCTCATAGCTTCCTTATTATATTCAGCCTTATCCTGAATCACTACCGCCCAACCCTTGTCTGCTTGTACAATCACATTTTCTTTATTGTTCTTAAGCTCATCTATACATTGTACCTCTTCTTTAGAACGATTATTATAAGAAACCTGAAAACCCTTAAGATTACAATGTAGATCCTTCAGGACATTAGCTTGAAAAATGGATACCAAATGTGACATGGGTGGAACAAAAGTTGATTTTTTAAATCTAAATCCTGGAACTGTTGAAACAATGTCATTTGTAAAAAACAGTTCCAAATTAAGAAGACGACAGAAATTAACTGCATCTTGTGCTAAGGTATATTCTGGAACAAAAAAAAACAGGGACAAAATTAAGCCCTTTATTAAGCTCTTTAATTTGTAAATCATTGAGATGTACAGATGAAATGCTATGAACATTTGTGCTTTTTATTAGTGTTCTATCATCAGTTTTAACAGACCTTCCTAACCCTCCATGGGTTTGACGTTTTTTATGTTTCCTCCCCCTCATCTGTATCTGAACCCAAAGGGTGTGAAAAACTCCTCCTCTTGGGATCAGGTGATGCATCTGTGTGGTTTCCCTCCCCTTCAGTATTAGAGGACGTATCATCCCCTGATGTATAGCTCAATGATTCAGAGCTTCTTTTCAAAATTGATTTTGGTCTTTTCCTCTTGGGGGCCAAAGGTTTATTATTAGGAAGCCTAAAAGTAAAATTCCTAGGAATATCGAATGGTTTGCCTCTTTCATAATCACCTATGTTCCTTTGAAACTTCTTCAATTTTTTTATCCTTTGGAACTTGTTCTAACTTTAATAACTCAGTAGTTAACTGATTCACCCGGGAGGTAAAGGAACCACTAGATTCAAATTTATTGGCCTCCATACAAATGGTTTCTACCTCTTGAATATCTAGTTTGACTGCCCGTTCATAAAACTTGGCCAAAGCATCCACAAAATTCAAGGATTCTGATTGTTGGATCTGAGTCCATTCATCCATTAATTGTTCATCAATATTATGTACCAAGGGTTGTACTTTAACCCTTAGGCCACGTGGTGTGATTTTTTTATATTGGTAAGCCTTGAATAGACGTAAATGCCAAACATTGGTCCGAAGACCTTTCATGCTTTTTCCCAACTTAACAAATAATGATTCACATAGCTTATCTGGGTCTTGAATACACCCCGAGGAATCATTACCCATATCTGTTACTCCCAAACCAAAAAATGGTTAAATCATTCACATCGGATGCTAAGCCTTCAAGCCCTCATAAACCCAGAGAACACTGCTGCCTATGCTGACTGGTTCACAAAAACCCTATACAAGCATGTTGCATATAGGTAGCTGTGCCCACCAGGAAGAAGTATAGAACTAACTCAAAAAACAAGCCACTCTAGTGGAATCACAGCATCAATAGGCTGTAAAACAGAAGGAAAAAATTCATGGCAAATATTAAAAGGTGCAGCACTCATCAAAGTAAACAAACAAATCAGAGGGCAAATAAAGTATATCAAAGTCACATTTTGGGTATATTTGGCCTCCAAGGCCAAGGACAACCAGAAGGCATTCTTTAGCTATGTCTGCAACCTCATAGGCAATAGACAATTGTGTGCAGAGCTCATTGTTAATGGAGCACCCTATACTGCAGTAGAAGATATAGCAAACTTACTAGCTAACAAATTCAACTCCAACTTTATCCTTTTCAAACCCTCAACGTTCCATTACAAAATACTATCAAATATAACCCCCCTGTTATCACTAGGGAACAGGTCCATAATGCTCTGTCTAGGGCCAAGAACACTGCATCAATAGGCCTAGACAATATTGCAGGATGCCGTCTAAATAGTATGAAATATGACCTGTCAGGCCCTCTAGAGTTGCTATTTAACTGTAGCCCCCAAACAGGGTTCTTGCCTCACAAATGGAGAACAGCAACAGTCATTGCACTGCACAAAGGTGGGCCAGCTACAGACCCTGAAAACTAAAGACCCATAAGACTCACTAGTCTCATATGCAAAGCCATGGGAAGAATTATCATGGAAATGATCAATAATGACATAGGAAACCTCCAGACACCATTCATAACCCAGTTTGGTTTCATTAAGAGTAGATCATGCCTACTCAACCTACTGGACTTCTTTGAGAAGGTCACCAAAGCAACAGATGACAGCAAAATGCTTCACACTGCCTACTTTGACCTGGCCAAGCCATTTGATACAATACCCCACTTAGGCATTGTTGACAAACTCAAGAGGTTAAGTACAAAACCTTATGTCAACCAGTGGATAGCCAACTGGCTCACAGACAGTACCCAAGTAGTTAGAATTGGAAAGTCCACATCTACAAAGAGGCCAATCACAAGTGGAGACCCTCAAAGATCATTACTGGGACCGCTCCTTTTTGGCATTTACTAGTCTGAAGTCAAGGACAATGTCAATGGCCTCTGACTGACTAAATTTACAGATAATTGCAAATTAGAAGTGGTTATAGAATCCCCACCAACACAAATGTTCTCCAGGAAGGGCTGAAACAGATAAATAACTGGTGTCAGAGCCGTGGATTAAAAGTAAATGCCAAAAAATGCATGATAGTTTCCTTCAGGAAGTTATCCATCCCTGCTAGCTATCATATTGACAACACACCCCTAAAATCTGACCCATTTGTCATGGATTTATGGACACACATAGACAATAATCTAGCCTTTGACCATCACATGTCTACAGTAGTGAGGAAATCATTCTAAGTTGTGCAACTTATAAACAAAGGTATGTCATCTAGGTCCAAAGAAGTCATTGTTCCACTGTATTCAGCATTCATCACACCTATTATTGAGTACAATGCCCCGTTCAGTTATATACCTAACCGAGCGCGTCCAACAGTTGGAAAGTCCACAGAGGTTCCTCACTAAAATAATATAGAATACAAGTATCATGTCCTATGCAAGGCTTTATCCCTGTATTCTGTCCCCTACAGGCTATTGAGGGGAGATCTATGGCTGTTATAAAGGGCATTGTCAGACCCCACCCTGATGGACATCCAGTATATCCACAAAATAGACAGCACCAGAATTACCCATTCCAAAGACTTAAATCTTACCTGTGATATAAATAGTACCTGCAGGGCAGACAGGTATGCATCCCAGAGAATGCCACTTCTCTGAAACAGACTCTCCATACATGCGAAGAAGAGTTCCTCCCTAACCCAATTGAAATGTAACTTGGACAATTGTATGGGGAAAAGGAAATCCATCCCTGGTTTGGCACCTATGTCTCTAATGGACACAGGCAGCATGTAAATGGTTCATCTCCCAGGCCTCTGCTTGTAAATGTTTCATCTCCCAAGCCCCTGCTTACACGTATCATGGGTACCAGAACCTGGCAGAGATTTGGGATGCATGGCCTGGCTTAGAAAGGCCCTTGTGGTGATTAGCCTTGTAAACACGTATGAACCTATACAGATAGGTAGACTGCAGTTAGTTGACATGTTTGTTTTGCTGCTCTTTTTGCCAGCTTTACTCTTAATCAGTCACTGCTGTGGTTGAATGTGCTGTTTTTAACTACAGTGTAACTAGAAGTATATTGCAGTGTAATTGCAGGTGTGTGGCCATGGGTATGGGTGCAACCTCCTCTCATACTGGAAGGCATGGGACACAGAGGCCCATACAATACTTTCTTTAAGAATAAAACAAAGAAAGTAGATTAGTTTCTTTAAAAATCAAATAAATAAGGTCGTTTATTTGAATTTTTTTCTGCAGTGCCAACAAGTTGCATGCATGATCTGAAGAATGTATGATATGCTATGGCTTGGAGTAGACATTAGTAGCTGTAGTGACTGGGTTTTTCTTTCACTGTTACTAAAATTATACTAACAAAAATATTTATGCTAGTTTTGTGATTGGTTCTCAAGAATAAACTCTTTACAGAGCAATCATGTTATGTGTACTTGTGACAGTTAGTGGTTCAATTAATTATGTTACTAAACATGTAGTCAGATACACAACTGTGTTCCACAGTTGGAATGTTACCTGTTTTGTACATTTACATGATGATATACATGTAAGCTCTGTGCAAGAATAAAGCTATTCTTGCACTGAGTGGTTCGTGTCCATTTGAACAACAGTGCACCTTGCATATGCATGAAGGCACGCTGCTATCTAATCTAAATGGACACAAACCAGGCGATAGCACAGGGAGTGTGTATCAGCGGTGCCTGCACATGTAACATGCCCCTTTCACTCAGAAAGTGCCGTATGATTTTGACACAGATGAGTGTCAATTTATATAATATGAAAGCCTGGCTCTAATATTATATAGTAAACGAGTGTCTGCAGACACTGAAATGTAAGTAGCTAACATTTCAGTGTCCACAGACACTGAAAAAGAAAAAAAAAACACCAGCACCTAGAAGGCAGCAGCCTTCAAGTGCACACCCCCAAATGTAGGCACTCTTGCCCTACATGCATAGAAGTAGTAGGGCAAGAGAAAAGTAATAGAAATAAAAAAAATGTAAGTTTTTTTTCATCAAATAAATCCAAAGTTTAAGCGGTGTGCAGCTTGTTTGAGAGGTGCGCCACTATGCTTAGCCTGGCTGAAATCTTGAAAATGATCGACAAGTGCTGCTATGATAGAAAATATAATCAAGCTGCTGTAGCATAGTGGTACAGCCATGGTATAGCATGTAGAACATACTCGGTTTAAATCCCCCTCTGCCAAATTATTTAATAACCTTTTAAGGAATTTGAATGATAGATGTCAATCATACGGCTCACATATAGCACAGTAGGGGTGGGAATATGTAAAATATAAATGTAAAAACTTATTTATAAATTTAATGAAAAAAAGAATTAAGCAATGCTTTGCTAGTGTAAGCATTGCTTACCTGCTTTCAGCTCTGCTTAGCTGGTGTAAGCTTTGCTATGCGGATTTGCGTGGAGCTAAGCATAGTTCAGCATATTAAAACCAGCCAATCAAGAAAAAGTGCAGGAAAACTGCCCTATTTAAACCACACAGGTGGGAATACAGCCATAACCATTTGGGGTTGCTCACAGCAGGACCAAAATGTCTGGCGTTGGTAAAGGTGTTCACTTCCTAGCGCAACGTTGGGGCATCCAGGAGTCCAGGGTCATGGTTGGGCTCCTAGTTAAAAACCATGATGGCAGGCTGCTGCAGGGCCAGTACCAGGGCTCACAGTACAAAGCGAAGGCCTGGGACCAGCTTGTACATGATCTCACCAGTGCCACTGGCATACCCCGGACTGGTGAGAAGGTACGTCACCACCATAATGACCTGAAGCAGAGGTGGGGTGCAGTCTTGGACCAGTGGATCCAAGAAGCCCAACAGCAGGATGTCCCACCGGTCTGTAAGTATGCAGTGTTATGTATCTCTAAATATGGAAAAAGTTCAACTTCTGACTGTGCAGATGTGATTAATGTGTGATGTCTTCTCACACAGCTGCAGCAGAGAGGTCCCAAAATGTTGAGGCTTATGCCCAGCGACTGGCCCGGCTGTGTCAACAGTATGGTGAGAACAGAATACCCCCTACTATTAGCACTAAGAAATCTAAATTTTAGCAATGGTAGTACCACCTGTATACATAATTGTGCTGCAAAACTCAGGAATAAATGCCTGTTTCAGGCTGCTAGTGTTACAATGGAGTATTCCCAGCTGCTGTGCAATACAGATATCAGTAGCAAACAAGGTACAATATGCAGGAGAGGTATATTAGAATATGTATGAGTGTGTCTGAGTGAACCTGCCAAGAAAGTGCCATGTCAGGGCTACTGTAACAGTTAGAAATGAAAAGCATTCCCCTGCGCAGATCATGCAGGAATAGTAATTGTGGATTTCTGAGTTGTACACAGATACGTATGTCAAAACTAATAAAGGTGATCCCAAACACTGGTGTGTGTCATCACATTTGTACCTGAAAAATAGAAATGTGTATGTCCTGCAGAACGCATTAACTGAGGTGAACTGATTTAGCACTGCTTGTCTGCATACTTTAGAATGGGCATGTCAAATAACTGAAAAAAGCAACAGTACATATTTCCATCAGAATGTGTTTTACTTGTCTGCCAGCATTGTCATGTGTTAACCTTTCAATTTCAGCTGTATGTAGCTGTGAATGTACTGAAAAATGTATAAGGCTAATAGGTGCAGACTTAAAACCTACACTGTGTACTCAGGAATCTAAATTTCAGGATGTAGATGTAAAACAGTGAAATGTGCAATCCAGCTAATATGCACGTTTCACAAACAGTGACACCAAAGTCTGTTGTGTATGCATAATTTGTACTGAAAATGGGAAACAAATAATGCAACGTCATAATAAAAGTACTTTAATCACAAAAATATGTACTAGATAGAAATTTCACAAGCAACACACAACACCTCCCCAGTAGCTCAGTCAGATTAGGCCTGTAGTTCAATTTTGTACACACACCATGGTTTGAATCCAGGGAATGCCTCTACCATCTCAGTCTGGTTCTACAGTTGTAAACTGCAATCTGAATAGAAAAAATAATTTACTGCAATGCATACATTTTCCATGCAGGCCACACAGGTAAAGAAATCTGAATAGAAATATTAGTATGATGTGTATAACTATGAAAGGTGTACAGTTGCTATGTTGCTCAGCCCCAGTCCTACAAATAGATGCAAGCTAGACATCCCAACTCTGCAGTCTGGACCAGACAAGCCCCTCAAGTGTCACGCTGTCACGAATAGTTTCCCCAGTTACCAAGAAACCTGCACACAGAGAATGTCATAGTAGATGTATGTGAAAGACACAACACACACTCTAGGGCCTGCAGCTAATATGTGAATCTGAAATATGTGTAGAAACAGCAATGTAATGTGCACACACTCCATCTGCACAAGCCCACAGGTAAAGAAATTGGTATAGAAACAGGTATGATGTGTATAACTAAAATAAGGGTCCAATTGCTCTGTTGATATCTACAGCTGTTGGTGTGCTGTAGCAGCCCCAAGGCCCAGGTGGAGTGTAAGTGTGGTCAGAATGTAGAGTAGTGAATAGCAGTGTATTGACAAATATATTTGATAGCAGTTGTCAATTGAATCTTTTCCCTTCCCCACCACTCAACTGATCCAACCTTCACACAAAAACCAACATGGGTATGTTCCTAAACAAACGTCTACTGTTGGGACCGTTCTTCCATTTGGTTTATCATTGTTTAAACTGTGTGCATACTAATATTCCCAGTTAAATAATCATTTTATTGCCTGCCTGACATGTCACTAACTGACATGGTGTTGCAACCTTGAATGCCATTCCATATATGCATGGGCTTGGTTTGCAATGACACTGTTATAATTGCACTGTTTTGGGTAAATGGGAATATCCGTGCATGATATTTTGATTAATGTTGTAATGTGTTGTGCATGACTAACCAATATTCATTGTTAATTTCCACACCATAGCACATATGGGAAGGCAGATCCCAGTGGATTCGCCTCTCCAACCCCACCTGGCCGAGGCACCAGGTCACAGTACATCTGGGGCCCAACCCAGACCTCCCTCATCTGCTGGTCCTGCACCACCTTTGGGTGGAACTGCTGCAGGGGATGGGGCTCACCCCACTCCTCTGCAAGTGGACTCGGTGAGGATGTTCTCACCCGGGATGACATCTGTGGCATGGTGCGCAGTGTCCTCCATACGGAGCTGAATGACCGCTTGTGCCAGGTGGAAAGCAGGCTGTCACAGCTAGAGGGGCAGGATGCCCTTCCAGCCAAGCTCACAGCACAGCCACCTTCAGGGCTGTGAAGGAGTAGTGGTGACTGCCATCGGGTGTGGACATCAGTGCCATTACTACCATCTGGGGGGCTCATGAGCTTCAGATTCCCAACCAACCTCCCCATCAAGGTGTTTATGCCCCATCACACACTGCCCCGGTCTGCTTTCTTGTCTATCTTGCCTGTCTGCAAATGCAACCACTCCTACCAAACATCCCTCACCACACTTACCAATAATCCTTCTTTAACATCTCACTCTCACCTTAAAAAAGGGGCATCTGTCCCCAAAAAAAAAATCACCTCCCATACATAGCTCTGCATTTTACCCAAAGACATGTACCGATCACACAATCTAACCCTACCAATCATCCACATTGTATGATGCCTACACACCTCCCTGCAGGGTGTGAGGCTCCAAATTCTAAATTGCCCACATTGAAAGACGTGTTGCTGCCAAAGGAATGCAGAGCTATGGTCCTTTCCTACACCCATCCTGCACATCCCTACCTGTTTCTCCTCTTGATTGTCCCCCTGCTTGCCCAAATTTCACCACTTTCCTATCTCCCTTTCTTTCTTTTCTTTATTTGAAATTAGCATGGGTTTAAGCTTCATTAAGCGGGGGTAAGCAAAGCTGAAGTAAGCAATGCTTAGCTCTGCGCAAACCCACGCAAACCTGCTTACAACTTTTTAAGGTGCCTTAATCACTCTGTCTCCAACAGACCCTGTTCTGCCCAGCAACAAAAAAAGCAGCCCATGCAAGTCTTAAACCCAAGACCCTGCACACGATAGCCAAAGTGATTTAGCACTATGCCATTTCAGATGTAAATAAATCTGATGTTTTCTCAAACATATCATCCAACACAGTTATTCAACAGTAGAGGAAATGTATTTACATATGTAGATGTATGTATGTGTGTGTGTGTGTGTGTGTGTGTGTGTGTGTGTGTGTGTGTGTGTGTGTGTGTGTGTGTGTATATATATATATATATGTGTGTATATATATATATATATATATATATATATATATATATATATATATGTGTGTGTGTATATATAGATATATATATATATATATATATATATATATATATATATATATAATGTGTATATATATATATATATATATATATATATATATATATATATATAATGTATACATATATATATATATATATATATATATATATATATATATACCCAACACTACAACCTGTGAGAGATGCACTTGCATAGCCAAACTGGAAGCAAAGCTCTCTCCAGCCAAGATTGTGCTAGACAGTGAAGAGGAGAATGTTAACACCTGCACTACATGTCAAGCAAAACATAGCCATTCAAACCCAAAACCCACACCATCACCACCCACACATAGTAACACTAAACCCACATATGTGGAGGCCCTTAACATTAACCTGCCCAAGCAACAAGGACCTCCAAAGCCGAAGTGCAAACAAATACCAGTCACAACCAAAGTGACACATAGCTGACAACACCTGTGTACCAACCAACAACAGCCCCTAAGGCAAGACAACGTACCCAAACTTTAGTCATAGAAGGCTCTATAGTCAGGCACACTGATGTCCCACTCACCAGGCTGAGCAAGGAGAAAATTACAGACAGCTGCCTGTTGGGTGCCAGGATCCACCACATAATGCATGCACTCAAGTCACTCCACAACAAGTACAAATGCGACTCTGTCATTGTCCATGTTGGAGTGAATGACTTGAGACGTACCTCCCTGGACTACATGAAAAGAGACATGGAAGAGCTCTTGGATAATGTGGCCCAGGCAGGTATGACCCTAGCCCTGAGTAGCATCCTGCCTTTGCCCAGAATTATACCACAGTATAAAGATAAAATGATTGGTTTCAACAATTGGCTAAGCTTCTGGTGTCATTCAAAGGGGATCCAGTATCTGTCTGCCTAGGACGACATGATCGACAAACCACGATGCTTTACCAGAGATGGTCTGCATCTGTCACAACTGGGATTCAGGTTACTGGCTAAAGCTCTTGCCACCCCTATAGTGCCTTTTTTAGGCAAGGTTCAAAGGACAAAACCACCACCATAACAGATACAAGCATGCAAAAATCTGAAGGTAATGCTACTCAATGCTAGAAGTCTAAACCTAAAAATGCACTCTCTCGAGGCACTCCTAAAAATGGAGAACATTGATATCTGTGCAGTAACTGAGACCTGGTTCAAGACTCTGGAGAGCAGCCCTGCAATACCAGGCTACAACTCTTACCACACTTTTCAACCACCAAACCAAAACCAAAACACTAAAGGTGGAGGAGTGTCCCTATTCACCAAGGATATTCACACCTTCAGGCTAGTTGCCCAACACAAAACTTCTGAAATTCTCCAGGTGCAACTAACACTAGGTAAGACTGCAATCCAAATTGTAGCTTGCTACAGATCCTTCACCATGCCCCAAGATTCTCACTACACCTTTCTAAACACACTGGAAAATATTAAGATACAACCAAACACCCTAATACTGGATGATTTACTTACCATTAACTGGGAAAACTTCTTTAGCACCAACACCTTTTCCCAACGGTTCTTGGAATTCATAAAATCCAACTCCCTGGATCAACTAATCTATTGTCCCACCAGGGGCTCCAATATCCTAGACCTGGTCATTACCAACATGGGAGATAGATGCTTCACACCAGTGGTCACCACCTCATTGGTCAGATCTGACCATAAGCAAATCACCCTTGACATCCACATCCCACCCCCACCCCCCCAGTAAGGAAACCTCCGTAAAAACTTCTCCAAAGCCAGCTTCATGCTACTTAAGTCAGAAACAAACTTCATGGCACCCATGCAAATGGGAGTTGAAAGGTCAACTGCTGAATCCTACACTAAGGCACTGTATGAGCACATCCACTCATGCATGAATCGTGCTATCCCAAATAGAACCAAGATGCTCTCCTACAAAAAAAGGAAGCAAATCTGGTGGTCCCCTGCCATAAACAAATTAAACAACAGAAGGAAGAAACTGTTGTAGAAAAGAGGAAAATCCCAGGATGCAAAAAACTCCCTTACCAGCCTCAGTAAGAAGCTGAGATCCCTCATAAAATCCTCCAAAGCTAATTACAAAAATAAAATTGCCAAAGATTCCAAAGACAACCACAAGGCATTCTATAGTTATGTCAAGAATCTAAATGGCAATGCTCAGATCTGCTCTGAGTTACAACAGAATGGCATTAAATATACTGATCCCAAGGATATATCCAATATCTTGGCAGATCGATTTAGTGCAAACTTCACCCCATCTCACCCCCTAAAGGGCCCATCTCAATGCCAAAAGATTGCCAAATTCCAGTAATCATGGCCACACAGGTAGAAACCGCACTCTCCAAAGCTAAGAATACAGCATCCATGGGACCAGATGACATACCGGACTGTGTACTACATGAACTACAAAATGAACTGGTACCTCACCTAAGTGTCATGTTTAATCATAGTATCACCTCAGGCTTCATGCCCACTGAGTGTTGCATAACTACAGCTATCTCACTCCACAAGGAGGGATCCACCTTGGATCCTGGGAACTATCGTCCCGTCAGTCTGACGGGCCTGATCTCAAGGGCATGGAACGCATTATCATGGAACTTATAAACAAAGATAATGGCAACCTTCAAACACTGGACCCCACCCAGTTTGGGTTCGTGAAGGGCCGATCTTGTCTCCTGAACCTGATTGACTTCTTTGAATCAGTCTCTAGAGCTGTAGATGAGGGTAAGGCTGTCCACACAGCCTATATGGACCTCATCAAGGCCTTTGACACCATCCCCCACTCTGGAATCATAGATAAACTTACTCAGCTGAGCATAAATCCCTAGGTCACTCGATGGGTTGCCATCTGGATTACTAACAGAACCCAGACTGTAAAAGTAGCCGACTCCAAATCCAGCTCCAGACAACTGACAAGTGGAGTACCTTAGGGTTTAGGCTTGGGACCGCTCTTGCTTGGCATCTGCTTCTCTGAAGTACAGGCCAACACTAAGGGACTCTGGCTAACAAAGTTCACAGATGACTGCAAACTGGGAGCCATTATTGAATTCCCAAAGGATGTGGATATTCAAGGGCCTCACAGAAACAGATGCTTGGTGCCAGAGCCATAAGCTCAAGCTTAATGTCAAGAAATGTATAGTTATCTCCTCTGGAAAAAAACATGTACCCATGAATTACCACATAGGTGGCAATACACTAAACACCAAAAGTGTGATGAGCGACTTAGGGACATAGGTGGACAGTGGTCTCCCCTTCAATAACCACATCGCCACAACAGTCAGGAAATGCTTCTATGTGGCACACCTCATCAGTAAGGGCGTTTCATCCAGAAAAAAGGAGATCATTGTCCCACAGTGCTCATCCCCTCATTAGACCCATTATAGAGTACAACGCCTCATTGGGTATGTACCTCACAAGACATCTGCAACAGCTGGAAAGGCTGCAGAAACACCTCACTAAAAGAATCACAGGCCTAAAGCAGATGCCCTATGCTGACCATCTAAAAAAACTCAAGCTATACTCTGTGGCATATCGTTTACTCATAGGCGATCTCTGCTTAACATACAAGGCCATGTCAAATGCTGAGCTGTTGGACATGCTCCACTTAAAGAAATCCCAATCCCTCAGAGCCACACATTCTAGAGATCTAAACCTTGTCATCACAATGAGCAAAACATGCTGGAGGGAAAGGTTCCTGACCCAGGGACTCCCCATACTCTAGAACAGGCTGCCCATACATGTCAAGCAGAGCGCCTCCTTGGCCCTCTTCAAAAAGAACCTTGATGATTGGATGGGAGATAGGAAATTCACCAGGGGATCACGTCAGTCACCCTGCTAGACAGGGGTCCAGGGAAGTAAATATTGTGGGAAGAAATATCTGGGGAATTGTTTGTCTGGCTTGTATAGGCCCTAGTACCAACCTATGAACCTATGAACCGATATCTAACTCTATATATATATATATATATATATATATATATATATATATATATATATATATATATATATATATATATATATATATATATATATATATATATATATATATATATATATATATATAAACACAAAAATAAATATATGACCAAAGGTACTGTTAAAGGGGGTGAAGGGGCCCAAAATAAGTACCTCTTGTAATTACTGTCAACATCCCCTCCTCCACAGCTGAACAGATCAGCCTTGCAACACAATAACCAACACTTGCAAGTCTCATACCCAGGACCCTACACAACATAACAACAACAAGTTAACAGTAATCCATCTCACCTCTACTATGTCAAGATGATATCAATAACATATCATGCAAAACAGTCTGTGTACCATAGGGAATGTACATTGTGGAAGCAGTAAACATCCCAAAGATACATACACACACACACACACACACACACACACACACACACACACACACATATATATATATATATATATATATATATATATACACATACATACATATACATATACATATATTACTACTTATAGATATGTATAAGAATATATATATTTAGAAGGTACACAGCATATAGAACAGCCAGTATTCCTATAGTTGCCACCTTTTAAAATGGCCAGTAATTGATTCTCTTATACAAAAGACAATTATTGCTTGAAACATATACCCACAGACAAGTCAAAGGATATGACACCACATGCAGGTTTGTATACATAGAAATGTTTATTTGGGTACTATTTCAGTTGTATATGCCATTTCATATAGCAGATGTTTGAAATACATAATAACTGAGTAATGCAACTCTCAAACAAAACATTTGATACAGTAATCTGAAAGCATAACATATGTTACTATCCAGGCCAATGCCTTCAAGTAGTACAACAGTAAAAAAAAAACACTTGTCTGGCAGATAAGTATCAGTCAACACTAATTAACTACAGATGTAGTTCAGCAGCCTCCAATTATACTTTGTACTCAACCCTTGGTGGAAAAGAATTAAGAAGTCACAATGAAAATGTATCTGTTACATAACAATGCTTAACTTAAAACATCACTATCACACTGACAGAACTGTCTGTAAGACAGTAAGCACTAGCCCACAACTGTTCCCATGGTAAAATGCATGAAAATATACAGCCATATACCTTCATATGTCTTACTACTAATATCCATCACATGTTGTAACAGCCTAGGTTAAAAATGGTGCATACCCCTCCCTCATAAAATCACTTACAAGGGCATTTAACAGTGCTAGATACACTGACCTCTGGATTGTACAAGGTCACACATGTTTTTCCAGCTGTAGCCCTCATATATATGGCCCCTACCCCACAATTTGTGTGGGAGTCCACAACATTACTTGAATGATAGCAGGAATGCCAGCACTAAATAATGATAGGCCACTGATTAACAACTTCTTACTGCATGACATATGGACAAAGCCAGATATATAGGTCGAGGACAGAGGCTGGAACACAGGGCTATATTTGCAATATTGCTGTTATACACTGTGAAGTTGCTGGTGTTATAGGACTGGTTGCAACATACCCTTACTAAGGAATATGAAATCAGAAACACAAATGGATGTAACCATGTACTGATAGCACTCAACAGAGAGAATGCCACTGATATATCAGAGACAAGACCTGTGAGCTGATCAGACAAAACATAACAGCCAATCCTCTGGCCATCATGTGGATAGGCCCAGAGTTGAGAGCTATGCAGACAGACTGCATTCCATGCAAAAATGGCATACACACACAAACCCTGTAAAACTAGCAGTATTCAATGCATAAAACAGCAATACTCACACCATCAGTAGGTCTGGAACCTTATACAAATATGTAGTTGGCCCGTGTCTGCAAGTCCTGTTGTAGGAGTATTTCTGCTGTCTGTAACACTGCTGCTCACACACATGAAATATGTCTTCCATACAGGACAAATAAAGTGACAATGCCCACATGCTATAGTAATTTATAGTAGTGGGTTGCCATGACAGTGGTAATTGGAAGCACTACACAGCTGGCTGCATGCAATTAGCAAGTGGTGAACACTGATTGGTGCAGAGGCCATCACCTGATCATGGGCATCACCTACAAAATCCATGCTGCAACCTATTCAAAGCAGCTCAATCCCTATAGTGGAGAGAAGATAGAGAGAGGGAGAGAGAGAGAGAGAGAGAGAGAGAGAGAGAGAAATTAAAACTACAAACCAAAACAAAAGTATATAAAATGAGGGCACATAAAGTGTACCTAGAAGAGAGGACAATACTACACCGGGTATGTGAAACATATATGCATGTAATTGAATGTAGTACTTGATCTGTAATAATGGGATAGATTATGTGGAACGATTTATATGTGCCATCAAGACTTGTTGCAATGATGTCCTGCTGAACAACTGCTATGGACATAGCATCTGGCCCTGTAGGCAGTGGGCCATACCTGTCAACTGTGCAGATCAGCACTGAATGACAAGATGTAAGCCAGCAAAGTGTGTGTTCTGTACCTCAAGACATGTACATTAGTGTGGCAAATAGCTGGTGGTGGAAGTAATGAAGTTATGATAGACACATGAGTTTCAGACCCCACCACCTGCAGGACAGTCATGTTAACGTGAAATGTATCATGCACAAATGTCATAGGTTTGCAATAGGCTTACCTGCAATCTGTCCCTATATATACCCCCCTAATTTTAGGTTGTGTTCACATGTGACACCCTTCAGTTTTGTAGCAAGGCAAAACAGTGCAGCTGTGGAGAAAGGAGAGTTAGAGAGTGTGGACCTGATGTTTGAATGCACTCCATATATGTAGATATATATATATATATATATATATATATATATATATATATATATATATATATATACACACACACACACACACACACACACACATACACACATACACACACACATGTATGTCTGCAGATATACAGACACACACACACACACACACACACACACACATATATATGTGTGTGTGTGTGTGTGTGTGTGTGTGTGTGTGTGTGTGTGTGTGTGTGTGTGTGTATGTATATTTGTAGATATAAATATAATTGAATACATTTCCCCTACTTTTGAATTGCTGAATGACAGTGCTGCATGATGTGTTTGAGAAAACATCACACATATCTATGCACACATACAGTAGTAAGCGGAGCAAAATGTCAGTTATGTCTGGTGTGAAATCCATATTGGGAACACATTGCCCTTGTTTGTGAAGGTGAGCTTGGCATGTTGGGGAAGGATAGTAGGTATATTTGGGGAGGTAGGTTGAGTTGGAAGACAGACAAGACAGCATACAGGGGCTGTATATGACACATGTGGTGGGTAAGCACCTTGGATGGGGAGTGGTGTTTGGAAAGTGGAAGACCATGAGCCTCCAAATGGAAACAGTGGGACCAAGGTCCCCACCAATGGGCAGTTACAACTGCACCTTCATGGCCCTGAAGGTGCTTGAGCTGAGGGCTGAGCAGGAGGAGCATGTGGACCCTATAATGGTGTACTGAGGGCTTCAAGGTGGTGTAGCAAATCCCCCAAGTATCTGTGGAACTCCCTATGCACCAGACTCTGGACCTGACTTCAGGTGACAGGATCATGTCTGTGTGTTCTCCCGGGGGGGGGGATGAACACCATCCCCTGAGGTGGTTCTACCTGAAGGTAGTGCAGGACCAGCAGATGATGAGGTCCCGGGGTGGGTCCCAGATGTGCTGTGGCCTGGAACATGGCCAGATGAGGTGGGAGAGGTGGTTCATCTGGGAACAGGCTTCCCAAACATGCTATTGTGTCACAGTTATAGAACATATGTGGGTAGTAATAGTCCACACAATCCAGGATTACTTCTAACAGCATGCATAGATATCCCCAGTAACACAAAACTCCAGATTTGGAGCAGTCACATAGCAAACAGAATACATGCATATATGAAACCATAGTGGCCCTTAAAATGCCATGCAGGTAGTATTGTTAGCAACAGGCCATCAATGATAGTGTTTCAACATGGAACATGACTAGAAACACATTGCACTATTTGTCATACAATACAACATATGTCCCAACAGTAGGTTTGCTGTAAACATACCCGTTGAGTTGTGTGTTCAGATTATTGTTGCAGATATGGTGGGGAGGAGACAGAGATGTCAATTAATAACTATTATATCCTCACAGTATGAGGTCCTCAGATCTTTTTTCCTCTTTATGTCTTTCAGGCACCATGTCTAGAGACCGTTTACCAGTTTATTCCCACTAGGAAAATGATGTCATAATCAACTACATGGAGCAGCACCACCACACCCTCTTTGGCAGTACAGCCCATGATCTGCAGGAGAGGACTGGTCTGTGGAATGAGCTCGTCCACAGGGTAAATGATGTTGGACTGCATAACCGCAGTTATAACCAGGTCCGACATTGGTTCACTGATCTCATCCGCCATGTCGGTCAGCATGCTGCTGCAGTTAGTCGGTACCAGCTCACCACAGGGGGGCATGCCATCCAGCCCCCTGGCACATGCTGAGGAGCTCTGCGCCAGCCTGGGGGCACCTGCCCACCAGCAAAGACAAGACCCAGTGGATAGCATTGTGGAGGTGGGTGTTACCCACACAATGGACGAGGAGCTTGCAGGTAAGGCCACAGGGCATATCAGTAGACTACTGTTGCTTATCCATCTGCATCTGTAGAGTTTAATCATGCATATGTGAGATAAAATATATATAGTCTATTGCTGCATTGTAGTAATAAATAGATGTGCATAATCTGACATATTGTGGGTTTGTACTGTTGATGCATTGAAATGCTGCTCCCACCCTGTACCAATGCCACAGGTGTGGCTGCTGACATTACATCTCTCACACAACTATGTAGGTCCCTCTGGTATACCTCTGGGGCAGCAGCATGTAGCTGGTGAGTATGATGTTGTTTGTTCAGGTTTGCCAATACACCGGTCATGTTATGGCCATGGTATTTGCCATGCACATATTTAACACACCTACCCATAATGCATGCTTTACATGTTCACTTATTTTTGCTGTTAACTTCACTGCATCACAGTGGTCACCATGGTGGCATAACTGAAGGGTACGTAAGAGTCCTGCAATATAACTAACAGCCTGTCATTGCAAAATGTGTGCACAGAGATGTACATAATGGTGGGACAAATGGTCTAGAGTCGAAACATGTCTGAAACATCAGCCTTATACAGTGCTACAACAGTGTATATACCACTATTGCAATGGCAACTGTTACAGATCTACACAACGGCATATCACAATACCACATTCCACAACCCTTACAACCTGCAATGTGGTCCTAACATGAGCAATGAATGTATAATATGGAATCCTATTTTAGGACGGCAAATATGGGGAATACATACCTTAACAAACACTGGAAGCATATGTCTGCACACACTCAAAATAACATATTGTGGAAGCAGCTTTTGAGGTACTGTAAGCATTCACTCTTCATGAGTATGCACCTTCCAGGAAGTACAGGTTCTCAATGTCGCACCAAAAAATGGACTGCTGTCCAAGACATATGTCCATCACATTTGCCCTCTCACCTGCAACAGAGGCTGCCGTGGCTTGCACACATCTTACAAGCCATGGAATGGATCTCATACCCAACAAGTAGCATGCAGGAGTAGGACATGTAGTCTTACCTCACCACTGCATATACCATGGCAAACAGTGCAGACAGTCATGTATGTGACGAGAATGTATGAGACAACATTAATGTAGAAAATAAACAGATGGCCATCCAAGACAGATGATGACACATGTTGCAAACTGGTCATGACGGCTGCCTAGGAAACATGCTGCAACACTGAGGGAGTTGCAGAAATGTCTAGCAAGTACTAGCTGTGCAGTATCTGTGTCAACAATCACCTGGACTCTGTATAAGTGTAGCCTATGGGTTAGGGCAATCAGCTGAGACAGTTGTTCTACAGGAAACATCAGCCAGGGCTCTCTACAGGTAGCATATGCATAACATCAAAAGTCCCCCAAAGGCATGTGTCGTAATGTGTAAGGGTGTACCAAGACCAAGTTTGAAACCTACAGACAGTATCAGTTAAGATACATGTGCTGCACAAACAACAGCTCACTGCACCTCAGGCCCACCATCCCCATCTGTACCTTGCTGGTGCCAGTGTACACCTGTATGTTTGCTGTTCATTAGCAGGGACTAGGCTGGTACACATGGTGTTCTGAATTTGGGACACTGTAAAATTACACTCATGTGTAGCCCATAGTTGTCAAGCATCTGCAAAAAGCCTGAGGACGGGGAGGGGTGTCATCCTGAAACACAACAGTGAACTGAAGCAGACATCCAAAGCTCACTATGAATGGCTGCATCTGCACACAATCAAGGTCATGAATTGTGGCAGACATAATCCTGACTCCACAGCAATAGTGAAGGCACTGTGTGACCTCCAAGGGCTGTGCACATGATTTGACCTTGCAATCTTGCAGAGTTGGGGGACATTTGTAGGGCAGAGTGACCACATACTGGCAAGTGCAGATGGGTCATGCTAGTATACCCCTATCAGGAATAGTGGCTGCTGTAGTGCACTTAACAGTTGGTGCAAAAAAAAAAACATCATATTAAAGGTGTGCACACTTATGCACCCATATATTGTATGCATCTCAATCAGCATCTGCACAACTAACACATTTGTTTGATATTGTATTTGATTGCACAGGTCATATGTCACATATCGGGTTTGTGTAATGTTAACATATGCAGTATTGTAACCCCACGGCATATCAGGGAAGAGGGTGCCATGTCAATAAGAGTGCGTACACTCCTCATAGCCACAGTAAGGTTTGAAGGTTGTCAATGTAATTGTATTTTATTGGTCATACATGCACCACTGATGATGAGATCTGCAAATAATACATCAGGCAATCACTACTGACATATATCCACATATCATCCAGGTATGTATTGGACAAACACATAGGGGCTGTGAGCAGCAGAGCAAACATAACTGACACACATATACACATTCAGCAATGACGTGTACACCTGTGAGGTATGGTGCACAGTACATGCCAGGGTGCTGAACAAGTGCACAGCAATACTGTGTACATGGGTACAGTGTGTTCAAGGGGAAGGGGCATCACCTACTAACACAACTCATGCATCACAGAGATGTATAATGTTGGTAACAGGAATTGACTATAGCTACAGTGCATGCTGTTGAGTGTCATATGTCATGCATGTTGACAGATGGGTAATGAGAGGTCTGTGTATAATATCTTTGTGCAACCTCACCTGTAAGTGTGTGTGTGTGTGTGTGTGTGTGTGTGTGTGTGTGTGTGTGTGTGTGTGTGTGTGTGTGTGTACAGTTAAGCAATGATGTACATATCTTAAAGTGTGTTTCTTGTTTTCCTCTCACAGGTGGCAAGGTGGGTCAGATTCCCTCCTGCAGGCAAACTGATGTTAGTGACCATACAGACTCTGACAATGATGATAGGTGTGGTGAGGCACAGGAAGGGTTGTCAGGAGCTGAAGCTGTGCCATCATTTGACATTCCACTGTTATCCACCCCATCCCCGCACACAGTCACATTGCCTATACATACTCCATCACCAGTGGCCATAGATGATGGACAGTTAGCACATGGTGACATGGGACAGGACAGTGTGATGACTATGGCAAGTGTGTCTGGACACAGCAGCCATAGTCAGAGGCAAGGTACCACACAGGCAGATGTACATGGGGTGCTCATAGCAGGGCTGCTGGTTATCATGCCCCTGGCAGAAGTGCAACAGCTGGTGTCACCAGATGCATGTTTCAGGCCACTATGAAGGTGCAGGCACATATGGAATGTTATACCAGACAGGGTCTGAGGCTCCAGAGGGCTTCTCATTCTGCTGTTATTGACAACATCCTTGAACTTGCAGGTGCCCACTGTTATTTTGCAGAGGTCCTGGATAGACAGTTGGGGGAAGATAGTGGGAATCCTCAACCGTGGAATGTCTGTGCTTGAGCATATGGTGGGAGTAGTGCGATAGACATGGACATAGGCCAGCAACACCAACAGGTGGATGTCAATGTGGATGTGCAACAAGCCAGAGCTGCTCCCGCAGTGGCACTACCAGCACAAGCACTGCAGGGGAACACTGTCCACACCACAACATAGCAGGCCACATGCATGTGGTCCAGGCCAGTCCCAAGAGGGACCCGGATCTAGTGGAAATATGTCATCATCAGAGGAGAGTACCATATCTTGACTTGTACCTGGTAGTGCCTGTGGAACCCCTGGCAGGCACAGTTCTTGTGTCCATGGCCAGAGATGGTGGGCTGCACACCCTGCCAGGTATGGTCTGCAGCTGTCTAACAAATGCCTGTATAGGGTAGCCACATGGCAGAACTGTGAGCATGGATATACACACACACACATCACCAACACAGCTAGGGCAACCCCATACCTACACACATCACATCTGAACAGCCCAATTAATAATGAACCCCCCCCCAACACACACATGATTTCAAACAAATGGCTCAGCCTAGGTCTCTGGCAAACCCACAATACACCCTGTGCATATGATGATACCTGTGCCACATCCCTGTCATCCATAACATCGATGGGGGGACAGGCTAATATGGTTCTGATGCACAGGCTGACTGTACAATGGTGTACCAATGTAATGCGTTGTAACATGTTTTCAGCACTAACGTTTAATGCTTACATGTCAGGATGTGTTGCTGTCCAGCCATTATGCATTATAGCTGTTATTAATACTGAGTGATTGTGGTCTCCATAATGTATTCCGTTTGTGTTGTAGGTGTCTATGTGTTAGCAGGATGTTGGTCTGCTGTTGTTTCCAACAAGGGGTATGGCACTGTGGTGACACCTTGACTGTGCCTTATCCTGGGTACAGCTGAACACAAGTCACAGGTCTGTATAACAGTTACTGCATGTGCCACATGCCTGATAGGTCTGAGGGGTGTATACAGGTCAGTGCATGGTGGCTGATGTCAGCATCCCTTCTACAGTGGACAATTGTAAGTGCACTTGGTGGTACACAGCACATGTTTGTGTATAACACACACACAGAGGCTTTGGTGTTGATGCAATACACAGAGAATACTGTACACATGGATGTATGTACTTTTGCAGGGAACCCATTTTAGCCTATGTAATTCCACCAAGACAGAATAGGCACAACATCACATTGGGAAATAATCAGTCTGCTAGTTTAATATCATTGACAATGGTACTGGCAGGGAATATGTCCTCTTCCCCAATGTAGTGCAATCCTCAGCTTGGTAAACATAGGTGTGCTGGTGTGGGTGGCACAGCCCTACCCTTTGGAGGGTGTGGGGTGGTGTAGAACCGCAGACAGTATGTTTGACAACTACTTAACCTGTTAACATAAACTGTACAGTATTACAACCGACTAAGGGGGGGTATACACTCAACAATAACTGCAATGATGGTGGCTGTGTCCACAAGATTCAAACCCAGCTATATATAGCAACATCATTATTGCTGTACAGATATACAATGGGGAAGAGGGCATTTACACATCTACTACTGGAAAATGTTAGCATTTGGCAGTCAGTTCTCGGACATGTATATTCTGTAAACTGAAGTAGATCCCTTCACATACAGACACACAGTCATATTTGGCAACAGAGTAGAACCCTTCCTAGGTACTTATTGCTACTAATGTGTGTGGTCTTAATTGCACACACCACACAGCTTTTAGGATTAGGTGTGTCCCAGATTACCAGGCCTTGCACAGTATGGTAATGGGGGATGTACTGGTTGTTTATGAACAACACATAGTGTTACATACTGTCATATACACATTGACAAACACATAAAAGTCATACACACATCTGAGAGACCTGGGTTTATCAGTGCTAACTTCCTTGTCAGTGTGTCCATTCTGTTACAGGTAAGTTGCACACAACATATGCATCATTGGGCTGGAAAGTGTAATCAGTTACCTGTATGGTTGATGGTGACAGTGATCCCCATACAGTGGACCTTGGGACATGTACTGGGGCTACCATGGTGTAAAGACAGTATACCCAGCACCCACACCCCACATTGGATATTGTACTCACTGAGACCCATGATAATACTCAGACATACTCATTGTCACACATTGACCAGGACTGCAATACAACCCCTTGTCTATCTCAATAGTGCTACTAGAGCACGTCTATTGCACATGCCACAGGGATAGTTGGGTGATGCTTTGTCATGGTTCTCCTATGGTCAGCAACATCACTATCCCTTATACTGTATGGCAAGGTGTATTGTATTAGGAGAATGTGGCCTCAGAATGCTGTGTCCTACAAATATACACATTTGCACACATGCACACACTTGCCAGGATGCAGAGGGTAACCCATGCCTATCTATCCATTTGTAAAACAGTGTTGTGCTGGTACTCCATGCTCCAGGTAGCCCATAGGGTGAAGAGTGTAACAAGGTACATGTACTGTCCATTACAGCAGCAGCCATATCTAACTATGGCAATGGGGGTGTAGTGGGTGTGAAGGCCCTCGTGGTATTATCAACTACAGGTTTACAAGCACACAGACACTGTTATTCTCAGTAATGCACACTGACACATTTGTCAGTACTGGAGTCCATAAGTGCAGGTGTTCCTAGGTGTGTACCAGGATATTGTCCATAGAGAGATGGGAAGAGCAGGAGATGTGAGTACTGCGGTATCATGCCACCTGCCATTTGCCAACAGGCCATCTATCAACTGATGCCACGGGAGTGATCCTCAGGGTGAGAGTTAAATGCAACATCCAGTCATCTGGTTGCCTCTTGCAGAGGGCCCAGTGAGGTGCTCCAATTGACATGTATGCAACATGTATTACATAACATGGCCAGTGTCTGTCTTGGAGACCTGTACCCAAGCATGTTCTGTTGACTGTGGTAGTGTAGTTGAGGTATCTATGGCATGTGGTGCATACAGGGAGGGGATTCCTAGCTGTGGCATTCATAACACAGCTGGGCAGACATGTCAGTGTCAGTCAAGCATAGATTGCCTGTAAGCAGCCAAGATGGATACCTGACATCTGCACATCTGTACAGAGGACAGCAAGATATCAGCTAGCCAACTGGTTATGCATTAGGAAGAATGTGTTGACAGATAGACGTCTTGACACTGATAGGTATGCCATTACTACATGACAGCAGCCCTTAATGACATGTCATATACACACAGTAGTCTACAGTTAATATCCACATATCACATCAATATCCAGTAGCAAATACTTAATGACACACAGCTCAAACACCAAGAACACGATAGTGAGGACTCAGAGTCCATCTTTGCATGCAGGGGTGTTTGGTTCCAGTACTATAATCTGCAATCTACTCTTACTTGGGAAAGCACTGTCAACAGTAGTAACGTAATAATACACTACATGCCAGTGTGACTGCATATAACCTGGGATACTACCCATTTCTGAAACACATTCAAATGGAAAAGAGTGTTGTACAAGCCATATATACTCAGGTGTCCCAGACTGTAGACTTACACCCCTTGCTATTGTAATGATAGCACATAGACACTTGTTATAAACAGGGAATTAAAAAGACTTATTAAAGATGTCATTACCCTGCTATATTGCCAGGGCTGAGCCATGCTTAGCAGGTTTCACCATTGCTGCAATATAAATGCTAAGCAGATTTGCGTACTGGTATGGGAAGCCTACACTGTGTAAGGGCCTTTCTGTTTAACTGTACGTTAGCAGCAGTTACCATCATGCAAACCTGCTCAAACCCACTTAAAGCTGCTCAGAACTTCCTTAACCTCTCTGTATACAATAGCCTTTGTTCTGCCTAGCAAAAAAAATATACAACCCTTAAACCCAGAACCCTGTACACTATAGTCAGAGCAGATAACCACTAA